>NC_064617.1:184634884-184935452 GCF_023898315.1 Schistocerca nitens | reverse complement strand
ACTGTATCTGTGATACAAAATCCACAGACAATGTCTGTCTTCAGGAATTCTTGGGGTGATGCAAATTTTTTTTGATGTGTGTATTATTGTATACTGTGTACAGTATAAGAACGAATCGGAGAAAATTATTATTGGCATCAGCGTGACAATGCACCCTGTCATAAAGCAACATCTGTGGCGCAATTGTTTGTGCACAGTGATTTTCCTGGAATGGACTGGTCTGCCCAGTCCCGTCCTGAATCTAATTTAACGCCTCTGGGATGAGTTAGAACTTCATAAAGGCGAAGGCAGGACAAATCCCACATTAAAGAGTACCAGTAGGTTTCCGGATACTTTTGATCCAATAGCGTATGTATTCTAGTCAGGGATGATGGCCGGCAATGCTCGAAACAGATTCTGCAAAATAGCTGATATATAAATGAAAAATGTTGGGCAGGTGCCAGTAGGATTCGCGCATTGATGTTTCCGTGTGAACTTAACTGTGTATAAGGATAGTTCATCCATTCCAGGAACCTAGAACGATTTTTGCTATTATCGACAAGGTAAGGGCAAGATATCGGTCGCAGGGATTCCAAGACTTTCGAAAATGTTTTGATTTCAAGTTTGAAGTCAGAAGATAACAAATGACAAAAGAAAAATTTGTTCATGTAGTGTAACTAAAATTAACAGTTTTCTAATTTTTTCTTTCTTTTACTATAAATCTTCCTTCCTGCCAAAGTTCATGATTCTAAGTCAGCGGGAAGTGCCCTATAGGTATTAAAGAGCGAGTCTGCGAGTATCAAAAAGTGTGACGTAAGTGGTCGGATGTTTTGGTTCTATCGAATTAGAAGCTTAAGTCTTTTACACCACCAAAGTGTCCATAGACCTCAGTATATGACATCAATTCCAACTTGATACGCCTACCCATTCCTGAGAATAAGGCGTGTTAACAGATGTGCCAACAGAGAGACAGTGTAGTATCATGCTAAAAATCAAACAGAAACAATCTCGATCGCGTTTTCAGTTTTTTTTTTCGTTAGCAACCAGTTTCGGCCCTTTCCTAAGATCATTTTCAGGCTTCTCCCACCTTCACGGCTGCTGATGGCAGCAGACGGATGTCGCTCCGTCTGCTGCCACCAGCAACCATAATAGCGGGAAAAGCCTGAAGATGATCTGAGCGAAGAGCCGAAACCGCTTTCTAACGAATAGAAAATCTGAAAACGCGATCGAGACCGTTTTCATTCGATTTTTAGCATTTTATACCGGTCACTGCTCTGCTCCAATTACAGAATGCTTTCTAAAATTTTTGAAGTCCGATATCAAATGACAAAAATCTATTTTTCGTGTGGTATAATTAGAAATTTCGGATTTTCCCATTGGGCTGCACTGCGAAACCTTGCTTCAGGCCAAACTTCGTGATTCTGGGTCAACCGGAAGTACTCTATTGGTTTTGATGCGAGAGTTTGCGAGTATCAAAACATGTAACGTAAATGACCGTATCTCTTTATTGAAGGATTCGTTTTATTACATCGCCAAGGAAGCGTAGATCTTAGTGTGTGACGTAAATTTCAACATGGTATGTCAACCCATTACTGAGAAAAAGGGTTTTTAAAAGTCGGACAGACAGACAGACGAATAACAAAACGATCGTACAAGGGTTTCGTTTTTATGGCTGAGTTACAGAACCCTCAAAATTATTGAATGCAGCTTTTGTCAATTCATAGAGGGCAAAAATGGCAACCATCATATATGTTGTGACCGTAGAAAAATTTAATTTTTATTCTTGCTTTTGTGACCATAATAAGAGTCCAGGCTCCATAGGCAAACAGCCAGCCGACATTAAGAAATAGTCCACCAGGACGTAGGGACAAGATAAGCGGCAGAGGCTGCCAAGAATGGCTTGTTGATCAAATAACTTAGTGTTTGACTTCCTGCCAGAGGAAGCAGCATGAATCAAACTTGCACAATGGAAGACACAAACACCAGGGCGACAATACAGCAAGAGAGAGTGTCAGGAACTCGTGAGGAACCAAATTAAGTTGTGTGCAGATAGAAACGAAAGTGTCGTGTGGAACCGAAGACATTCTTGCGCAAGCCTACCAATTAGAAACGAGAGTTTCGTGTGGAACCATAGGCAGTCTTGTGCAATCCGATCACTTAGAAATAAAAGGGTCATGTGAAACAACTTAACTCGTGTGCATTGAAGTAAATGAGAAACGAAATAAAAGGTCAGGCCGCGGAATAGCTAGAAGCAGAGATTCAGATGCAGATTCAGATCCAGTCCCGGCAGTTTGGAGATTCCGCAGCGAGACGCCAGCGGGGCCGAGTAGGCCCATAGCAGCCGATACAGCTGATAAAGACTTCAACTACGAGAAGACGGTGATAGACTCTGGTGGACACTCAGGTCAAGTAGGATTTTTAGAGATTCATTGGAACAGTGTTGAACAGAGGTTGTCAGTCTTTGTCTTGATTACTTAGAGAGATTTCAGTGCCAACCAAGAACAAGTGATTGCTTTCTACTTGTTTCTTATATGTACTGGCAATTAGCTTTGAAGTAGCAAGTCCGAATAAATAGACTGACTCTTACTAAGGGGTTTATGGTCCAACACCTCACATAAGTATATGTGAGAATAAACTTGATAGAAACTAATCAATCTTTTCTGCCTATTGCAATTCTGTAACCTATTTTCAGGAAACTTATTTGCTTCAAACCAAGGAGAATCTCTCCCTCTCATCTCCGATATAAAGGTTAACAGCAATTTATAAATAACCCATTGTCGTTAACGTCCCGATTGCGCTACGCATTTCGCACTTACTTCATTCTGGTATAGTGAGGCTGTGCACCAAAGATTCGAAGATTTTAAATACATCAAGGCCTTAAAATTTGACGGGCTTTGGAGCAGACCACCAGCAGCTAAAATAAGCGATGTTTCTGCACTCGTCTCTGTGCTGGATTCTGCGGCCGGAGAGTAGCCGCGGAATCTTTTCCGAGTTTCCCTGTTTAGCAAACACCGGGCGTGCTCGGCGACGCAACAGGCGGGCGCCGGCACCGTGAGGTGACGGTGGCGTCGTGACGCTGTTAATGGGCCACCGCTAATTACATTCCCGCGCTAATTCCGGCACCCTTTGTTCCCGCCCCCAGCCGCCCCCAGCCCGCTCGCTAAACGCTGCCTCACCGCCGCCGTGGCCGGCGCCTGCTGCACTCCGCACAATGGCCGATTGCTCCCCACTTCCTTTTATCTCTTTTCACATTGTTCTGTTCTCCAGCGATCTCACGGTCTGACACCACTTCGGGGAACACCTTCTTTCGTCTGGTCTTTTGTTTCCTTGGCGCCCGCTAACAGTGGTTCGAAAAGGATCGCGAAAGTCGCTTCCCTGGTAAAGATTTTCGCGGTGCAGTCGGAACAAATGGGCTGCAGGTCTTTGGAACGTAAAGATTTCAACTCTCAAACCGAACAGACTTTCTTTAAAACAAAGAAGAAGAATTATACTGTATCAGATATACATTATCATTCATGATTATAAATTTCTCAAGAAAGACTGTTCTTTTCATATCAGTGATATTTACGCAAAGGCAAAAGGAACAAAGAAATGACCAGAATGGGACGGAAATACAGACAAATAAATGATTACAATGTGAGAAAAATTGGATAAAAAAATGGTTCAGAGGGCTCTGAGCACTATGGGACTTAACTTCTGAGGTCACCAGTCCCCTAGAATTTAGAACGACTTAAACCTAACTAAGGACATCACACACATCCATGCCCGAGACAGGATTCGAACCTGCGACCGTAGCGGTCGCGCGTTTCCAGACTGTAGCGCCTGGAACCGCTCGGCCACAGCGGCATGCAATTGGATAACTTATTAAGAGAAAGAGCTTCACGTATTCGGGTTGGCATTGATTGACAGAGTTGTGGGATGTCCTTCTGTCAGATATCGTGCAAAATTCTGTCCTATACCGGCGTTAGATCTTCAAAATCCCAAGCTGCTCGGGGGTAGTGCCCATAATTCTCCAAACGTTCCCAATTTTGGACAGATCCGGTGACCTTGCTGACCAAGGTGGCGTTCCGCATGTAGGAATACAAGGAGTAAAAAGTCTTGTTGAACTGTAAGCCCAGGATGTCTGAGCCCAGGACATCTAGCCATGCAAAGGAAAAAACTGGGGCGTATAATATCGTCAACGTACCATTGCTGTATGTGTGCCGCGGACAGCAACCAAAGGAGTCTCGCTGTGAAAAGAAGCGGCCCTCTAGACCATCACTCCTGGTTGTCGACCCGTACGGCGGGCGACTCTCAATTTGGTAACCCATCGCCGTTCGCGGCGTTTCCAGACACGTCTTCGCTGATGATCGGGGCATAGTTTGAAGCGGGACTCATCACTGAAGACAATCCTGCTTCAGTTCCACATTCCAGGCCAAATAGATATCTGGACAGCTGCGGGATACCAACCTGACTGCCATCCGTCATATGGCCCGACAACCACGACTGACTGTCTCCGACGCCATTTCTTTTCATAGCAGGACCCCTTCTGTTGTCATCCACATCACTCTTGCAGCACAGTGGTACATCGACGGTATTGCAGCCCCGTCTTGTTGCCTTTCGTGGTAAGCCACCCTGGGCTTAAATTTGAGCAAGATAATACCCACTCGAAGACGGCGAGGGATTCTACTACTTGTCTTCGTGCTTTCGAAACCCTACCTTGTCCAGCAGTATCGCCGGATGTCTCCCCAACCGAGAACGTTTGGACCATTATCGGCAGGTTCCTCCAACCACCTCTGGATTTTTGACGATCTAACGCGGCAGTTGGACATAATTTGGCACGACTTTCAGTCAGGATGACACCCGACAACTTTATCAATGAATAACAAGGCGAATAATTGCTTGCATAATAAGAACCCCAGGAACTTTTAGCAATTCATACAGACACACTTATCAAGGCTCCACCTGACCTCATAAATCCTCCAAGAGGTGGAAACTGCACTCAGGGAGATGAAAAATTATAAGGCATGCGGAGAAGATCAAGTTTTTGCAGAAATGTGGAAATATGCCAGTGATACAGTTCGAACATCCTTACACATAGCCCTAACAAAAATCTGGATAATAGAAAAGTTTCCCGAACATTGGACGACAACCATAATCCACCCACTCCACAAAAAAGGGCATAAAAGCAACCCAGATTATTACAGACGTATCCCTCTCTTAGACTGCGCATACAAGTTTTTCTCCAGAATCCTATACAAGACGATCAAAGAGCAACTAGAGGAAGAATTATGCCAATACCAAGGAGGCTTCAGACCTTGGAGATGCTGTGCAGAACAGATCATCACTTTTAAATTAGCCATAGCGTATTACAAGAAACGAAATAAACCTCTTGTAATAACCTTCATGGACTTTAAAAAAGCATATGACTGTATCCATAGACCTTCAATGTTAAAAATCTTAAGAAATTTCGGGCTCCATACAAAATTAATTAAATTGATACAACTCACCTTAACCAACACTGTATCAAAAGTCAAGTTCAGGGGGGAACTCTCTGAACCATTCATCATAAAAACAGGTTTAAGACAAGGAGATTGCTTGGCACCCCTGCTGTTCAACTGTGCTTTAGAAGACATAATGAAGGAATGGTACAAGACTAACCCAGAGAACATCCAGATTGGAAGACCCAAAGACAACATAAGTTTAACTTGTCTAGGATTTGCTGATGACCTTGCTCTCTTGTCCAACAGTATTCAGGAAAAAAAAAGTTATCTCACTACAGTAAATAGCACAGAAAACTGGTCTTGAAATATCCTTTGAAAAAACAGTCATCATGTTAACTGACCCACCACTCATAAACAAAATTGCCATAGGAAACCAAGAAATCAGAATTGTGGATAAACTTAAATATCTGGGAAAAATCATAACATATAACCTCAATGCAAAGCCAACTTGGCATAACAGGATAAACAAATTGACTAGAGCACAATATATCACGATGAACACCTACAACAAAAAGAGCATGTCAATAGCAACAAAATTAAAACACTACAAAACAGCCACTCAACCAGAAATAACATACGCAAGTGAAACCATCTTCAAAACAACTAACACTGCACAAATAGAGAAAATACTCAAAATAGAGGAAAGAATGATCAGAACATGCATCAACAAATCGCGTCATAAAGATGGACATTGGAGAGTAGCTACAAATGAAACAGTCTACAAGGAAATAGAACAGGTAATGAGTACAATCAGGAAGAAACGCATATCATTTTTCGGACATTTAATCAGAACACCAGAGAACAGGATCATCAGAAGAATACTAGAAAAATTGTGGAATAGTAAGTGCAACATTAAGTGGATTACAGAAATCAAGGAAGACATGGATGAGCTGCAGATTACATTGGAAGACCTAAGAAACAAAACTGACAAAATAAGGAAACGCACAGACAAACCGGACTGCAAACGAGAATCAACAAACAGACAGTAGGAAGACATCAGAAGAATAATAGAAAAATTGTGGAATAGTAAGTGCAACATTAAGTGGATTGCAGAAATCAAGGAAGACGTGGATGAGCTACAGATTACATTGGAAGACCTAAGAAACAAAACTGACAAAATCAGGAAACTCACAGACAGACAAACCAGACTGCAAACGAGAATCAAGAAACAGATAGTGGGAAGGGTAATTTTCCATGAAGAAAGAGGGATGAGATCCGAGAGAATGAAGAAGAACTGGGCTGACAGGAAACTGAAAAACTCTTTGTATAAAGTTGGCTAGAGTGGTCCAATGAAGGCCATAAAATGTTAATAATAATAATAATAATAATAGTAATAAATTCTTTATAGAACGAGCAGAAACTAGCAAAATACACAAAGCAATCACTCATATAAATACATCGGCTACACCACTACAATTTCATAACCACCTCTACAACCCTTTAGATCACATAACATCAACAGATACGAAGAAAGTAAATTGGAAAAAGGAAACACTACATGGCAAGCACCCGTATCATCTAACACAGCCACACATCGATCAAGACGCATCCAACACATGGCTAAGAAAAGGCAATATATGCAGTGAGACGGAAGGATTCATGATTGCAATACAGGATCAAACAATAAACACCAGATATTACAGCAAGTATATTATTAAAGATCCCAATACCACAACAGATAAATGTAGACTTTGCAAACAACAAATAGAAACAGTAGATCACATCACAAGCGGATGTACAATACTAGCAAATACAGAATACCCCAGAAGACATGACAATGCAGCAAAAATAATACATCAACAGTTTGCCTTATAACATAAACTTATAAAACAACACGTTCCCACAAAATGTACTGGAGAATGATGAATACAAATTATACTGGAACAGAACCATTATAACAGATAAAACAACACCACATAACAAACCTGACATCATACTCACCAATAAAAAGAAGAAATTAACACAACTAATCGAAATATCCATACCCAGTACAACAAATATACAAAAGAAAACAGGAGAAAAAATTGAAAAATACATCCAACTGGCTGAGGAAGTCAAGGACATGTGGCATCAGGATAAAGTTGACATTATACCAATTATACTATCAACTACAGGAGTCATACCACACAATATTCACCAGTACATCAATGCAATACAGCTACATCCAAACTTATATATACAACTACAGAAATCCGTAATTATTGATACATGTTCAATTACCCGAAAGTTCCTAAATGCAATATAACATATACCGTACAGTTAAAAGGAAGTCACGCTTGATCAAGGTCCAAGTAGCTTTCCATTTTTGACCAGACATAACGTCTGAGAAAAGATAGAAATAATAATAATAATAATAATGGCTAGAGTTGGAGCAACGCGTTATTGACTTGTTCAATTTGTGAAACTATTCCTCTTGAATAAATCATCCATTTCCTCTGAAACTGTTATCATCCGTTTGTCTTTACATATACATCGCATCCACCGGTTTTCGATCCATTTGGATAATTCCTTCGTGATGAGTCGTGTTTCTTTTATTTTTTATTTTTATTTAAGTGTATATACTGTATTTACAAAATAGGAACGAGACTGCTCGCGTTTCTTTATTTCCAGTCTATGAACACAAAAACCGTCGTCATGCCATCGACTTCGGTCTGTAGTGACGATCTTCATATTTGTTTGAAACATTCCCTAATACCCGATGATTATAATTAAACTTTCACTGCTCGAACCAGAGTATCCGTGAAACTATTTACCGCATGGGAACACAACTTTGTAGGAATGATGTTCCGCGCTGCAGGATTTGCGTTGTGAGTAGTGTTGGTGTCACGACTTGGCATCAGGCGCCGGTACTGGTACGGCGACTTGGGGTGAAATCCAAGCACCAGTGTGCATTACAGTTGCAGACGGTCATCGTGAGTCTAGGCATGGTAAGAGCACTTTAATCGTAAAGATGTCGTGAAAGATCAAAACACCAGCAATAGTGTTGCTGCTCTTCACGAGTACTGATGCATTAAAGGAATACGGAGAGGTTCTCCTTCCGCACTGGAGTTCAAGAAAATGATTCGAAAGTTAGAATTAACTGGCAATTTGGGAACTGCTCCTGGGAGAGGCCGACGACCAATTGAGCCGCGAATTTTTGAAGAAGTTACTGTTGCCACGGTTGACAATGTTGGATGCAATGTGAGATTTTCTAACAGTGCACGAGCTGTGCCACGATAGCTAAACATTCCAGGGTGCGCCGTTCGAAAAGTGCTGCAAACAAGTGTGAAATGGTACCTCTAGTGCGACTCCAGACTGTCATGAATGCAGATGGTCGTCATATTGAGCGACGTTTGTAATCTGAACGTAGCCACGGTATACAATTAACAAATGTTTCCCTTTCATTTTGAAATTAAAATTTGTTTCTGTCAATGGTTTAATAGTTATTTCTCTTCCACAAGTCCTTACAAAAGTTTTCTCAAAGTTCCGTTGTCTTACGGCTCAAAACGGCTCTGAGCACTATGGGACTCAACTGCTGAGGTCATAAGTCCCCTAGAACTTAGAACTACTTAAACCTAACTAACCTAAGGACATCACATACATCCATGCCCGAGGCAGGATTCGAAACTGCGACCCTAGCAGCAGCGCGGTTCCGGACTGAAGCGCCTAGAACCGCTCGGCCACAGCGGCCAGCTCATTGTCCTACGACGACTCGTTTTCCGTGGTGGCTGTCTCCAGTAGCGAAAGTTTAATTATAAACACCCTGTATAAACGAGACAGAGTAGCATCGTTCTGTGTCTCCTGACGATGCCACACTGGCTTCATTATACGGCTTCATTATTCTGGTCAGAGCTTATGATCCATGGTTCATACTAGTGCTTCCCAAAGGCAGGTAAACAATGTATACATGTCGCCAATAGTGCACCGACCAAGGAAATGATGGAAATATCCTTGTGTATGAAACGTATATTACGTGGAGAAAAAAAGGAACTCCCTGGCACATCTTCCTTCGTCATCTATACATCTCCGAAGTGGAGACCTATCACTAACTAATGTTTTCCAGTCGCTTCCTCTAAAAGATTCCTGTTGTGACTTGTTCGTTCAGAACGATAATATATCATATCATCTGCTCCAAATCTTGTTCGTGTAGCTTTGGTCAACACTTCGTTGACCTAAGTACTGATGGCCCCAGATTTTACATCATCGTTCTCTACAGTTTGTAGAGATACGTTTTAAGCAGATATGAAGATGGTCACCAAAGACTGGAATCGATAGTCTGATGACAATCTTTGTGATCATAGAGTAGAAAAAAAGAAACAAATTCTGCACTTTTTTATCATCGTTGTATTGGATACTAATTTACAGCTACTAACGGAACTACTTGCTTTATGTACCAGTGTACGAAAGTTTTTCGAAATCTTTGTCCTTACACAGTGATAAAACTGAATACTTGTCAGATGAGTCACATCTGGTAAACACTCACGAACCGCAGTGGATACACCGGTTACCGTGAGATCACCGAAGTTAAACGCTGTCGGGAGTGGCCGGCTCTTGGGTGGGTGATCATCCAGCCGCCATGTGCTGTTGCCACTTTTCGGGGTGCACTCAGCCTCGTGATGCCAATTGAGGAGCTACTCGACCCAATAGTAGCAGCTCTGATCAAACAAAACCATCATAACGACCGGGAGAGCGGTGTGCTGACCACATGCACCTCCTATCCGCATCCTCATCTGAGGGTGACACGGGGGTCGGATGGTCCCGATGGGCCACTTGTGGCCTGAAGACGGAGTGCTGCTTAGTGGTGTGTAACACTACCTATTGTTCTGATGACGACTATGACACTTCGTGGTATGGGCAATCCTTATCCTTAGACAGTGATAAAACCAAAATTTGTCTGATGAGTTACATTTGGTAAACGCTCACGAGCAATTGAATCAGAGAGTCCTCCAAAGTTTCACAAACTTCATCCAGTAACGACAAAAATGGGTCAAAGTTCTGTGCTAGGAGGTCACCCATTTTCCATTCAATAGGACAGAGGTCAGGTGACCTGGACGACTCCCTGTATAACACATCTCTGAAGTATTCGTCCTTCCATTTTGAAAAATCTTAAAGGACTATAGAGTAGTTGTTTTACTAAAGGCCGAGTCAACTAAATTGTACTGTGAGCGAACAAACGGTTGCTCAAGACATGTCGGCGGGTTCCTGTATCGTTCTGGCTGGGAGGCCTGGCATGCGCAAAGGATATGCTATCTCATTTCCTGTAAAACTTCCTCACAACAGAATGCCTACAGAGCTTGATCGAAATGTGTGTTGTTGGCCATTTTGGCCCTATTTCAATCTCTCTGTGTTCTCTGGCAGGATATTTGCTGGCCTACATGCCTTGCAAAGACGACGGAACAGGTTTTGGTCATCTCAGGTTTTCATCTTGTACATCTAGTGACGCATAGAACGATATCACCCAATGGAAGAGTGTGGTCTACCATGTACCAAGACGCCGTCACAGATATTGTTAATAGCCCTGAAATGTAGGAGAAGTACGTAGCCATAACGTATGATTAACTCAACATCGTAGAGGCGATTGCACAGTGGTGCAGCCGCAGTGGGGCATGTGCTTGATTTTTCATATGGTACAACGTCAAGAGATCACCAAGAGTATTTCGATGTAGAAGGAACTACAGCCATCAACATCGAGTGCCAGGGTTCACCGACGTGGGAATGAACGGAGTGTCAATGGTTAGCTCTCACTTGAAAAGCGGTGTAGCCGCCACAGACAACTTGTCAGTTCACCCTCTGAACGGGCGTACCAACCGGAATCACTGTCCCTCTTCAGTACCCAAAAGCCAGCTACGACAGAAAGTACGAGGGCAGTTCAATAAGTAATGCAACACATTTTTTTTCTGAAACAGGGGTTGTTTTATTCAGCATTGAAATACACCAGGTTATTCCCCAATCTTTTAGCTACACAACACTATTTTTCAACGTAATCTCCATTCAATGCTACGGCCTTACGCCACCTTGAAATGAGGGCCTGTGTGCCTGCACGGTACCATTCCACTGGTCGATGTCGGAGCCAACGTCGTACTGCATCAATAACTTCATCATCCGCGTAGTGCGTCCCACGGATTGCGTCCTTCATTGGGCCAAACATATGGAAATCCGACGGTGCGAGATCGGGGCTGAAGGGTGCATGAGGAAGAACAGTCCACTGAAGTTTTGTGAGCTCCTCTCGGGTGCGAAGACTTGTGTGAGGTCTTGCGTTGTCATGAAGGAGAAGTTCGTTCAGATTTTTGTGCCTACGAACACGCTGAAGTCGTTTCTTCAATTTCTGAAGAGTAGCACAATACACTTCAGAGTTGATCGTTTGACCATGGGGAAGGACATCGAACAGAATAACCCCTTCAGCGTCCCAGAAGACTGTAACCATGACTTTACCGGCTGAGGGTATGGCTTTAACCTTTTTCTTGGTAGGGGAGTGGGTGTGGCGCCACTCCATTGATTGCCGTTTTGTTTCAGGTTCGAAGTGATGAACCCATGTTTCATCGCCTGTAACAATCTTTGACAAGAAATTGTCACCCTCAGCCACATGACGAACAAGCAATTCCGCACAGATGGTTCTCCTTTGCTCTTTATGGTGTTCGGTTAGACAACGAGGGACCCAGCGGGAACAGACCTTTGAATATCCCAACTGGTGAATAATTGTGACAGCACTACCAACAGAGATGTCAAGTTGAGCACTGAGTTGTTTGATGGTGATCCGTCGATCATCTCGAACGAGTGTGTTCGCACGCTCCGCCATTGCAGGAGTCACAGCTGTGCACGGCCGGCCCGCACGCGGGAGATCAGACAGTCTTGCTTGACCTTGCGGCGATGATGACACACGCTTTGCCCAACGACTCACCGTGCTTTTGTCCACTGCCAGATCACCGTAGACATTCTGCAAGCGCCTATGAATATCTGAGATGCCCTGGTTTTCCGCCAAAAGAAACTCGATCACTGCCTGTTGTTTGCAACGCACATCCGTTACAGACGCCATTTTAACAGCTCCGTACAGCGCTGCCACCTGTCGGAAGTCAATGAAACTATACGAGACGAAGCGGGAATGTTTGAAAATATTCCACAAGAAATTTCCGGTTTTTTCAACCAAAATTGGCCGAGAAAAAAAATGTGTTGCATTACTTATTGAACTGCCCTCGTAGCATCCGTGTAGGACTGCGAAAGGTCGCCAGAGCCTATGATTCACGGTTCACATCAGTACTTCCCAGAGGCAGGGAAACAATGGATTCCTGTTACCAGTAGCGCACAGATCAAGGAAATGATGGAAATATTCTTGTGTGTGAAACGTATATATCGAAGAGAACGACATCTCTAGTACATCTTTCTTGGTCCCCTATATGTGTACTAAGCAGGGGCCTATCAGAAAGTAATTTCTACTTGTCACTTCCTCTAAAAGATTCCTGTTGTGACGTGTTCGTTCAGAATGATAATACACCATATCATGTGCTCCTAACATTGTCTGTGTAGTTTTAATGAACACTTCGGTGACCTAAGTATTCATGGCCCCTGACGTCGCATCTTCTTTTTCTACAGCTTGTCTGGGAGCACGTCGAGAGGGGTGTGCGCATATTACACCTATCTCTGACTGAGATTATATGGATGGCCACCTGTTGAACCGTCATCGATAAACATTACTCTCCAACGCTTCATTTTCTTGTGGGACCACAGGTAACTATGGTGTGAAAGTAGTGCAACGCCCAAATAAGTCAATTTTTATAATCCACATGTCATTATTTTTTATGATGCTGGAAGGTTGTTCATCTGAAGGCTGTTATTAACTAATTTCTATCAAAATTAAAAATATCTGAAACAGCAAAACTGTCTAAAAATGAAGGCCAGATTGCGTTTACGAAGGGCATTCAATAAGGAATTCAACACTTTTTTTTCTGAAAGCAGGTTGGTTTTATTCAGGATTCCAATACATCATATTACTTCCCACTCTTTTGCTGCAGACCCGTATTCTTCAACATAATCTCCGTTAAGGCAAAGGCCTTACGCGACGTTACCGGGAGGGCCTCTATGCCCGCACAGTAGCACTCTACTGTGGTCGGCATCGCACTCAACGTCTTACTGCATCAACAACGTCACCATCACCCACGTACAGCTTCCCTCGGAGTGCATCCTTCAAGGGGCCAAACACATGGTCCTTCGTTATTCTTTAAGGTCTTCTGCTAGGCAGCGAGGAAACCATCGGGCACAGACCTTTGAGGACCCCAAATGGTGGAAGAGTGTGTCGGCAGAACTAACAGAGACGTCCAGCTATGCAGCGAGGTGTTGGACTGCGATCCATCAATCATCTCTTATGTGAATGTCCGCACGTTCCAACATTGCAGGAGCTGTGTGCGACCGGCCGGCAGGTGGGAGGTAGGATAGATTTGCACGACCTGGTTCTGACGATGACAGACGTTTCGCTCAACAAACGTGCTTTTGTTCACTTCCCAGTCTCCGCAAAGATTCTGGAAGCACCTATGAATATCTGCCATGCTCTGGTTTTCCACCAAAAGAAACTCAATAAGAGCTCTCTGCTTGGAACGCACTCCCGTTACAGACGGCATTATCAAGGCTACGTATAGCGCCCCCACCTATCAGAACCTCATGAGACTGTACGAATTGAAGTGGGAATATTCCACGGTGACCCTCAACAACTTGGCCAAGAAAAAAAGGGTTACGTTATTTATTGAACTCCCCTCGTATTTTAAAATGTTACAAAGTATCATTATGTGTTTCTATTGTTCGCTCGTTCCCTGTACTATTGTTCCGTTATGTCGGATGACGCCCGAGATGTAGATGTTTCGAGTTATGATGATATCATCTACATCTACATCCATACTCCGCAATCCACCTGACGGTGTGTGGCGGAGGGTACTTTGAGTACTTCTATCGGTTCTCCCTTCTATTCCTGCCTCGTATTGTTCGTGGAAAGAAAGATTGTCGGTATGCCTCTGTGTGGGCTGTACTCTCTCTGATTTTATCGTCTCTTCGCGAGATATACGTAGGAGGGAGGGATATACTGCTTGACTCCTCGGTGAAGGTATGTTCTCGAAACTTCAACAAAAGCCCGTACCGAGCTACTGAGCGTCTCTCTTGCAGAGTCTTCCACTGGAGCTTATCTGTCATATCCGTAACGCTTTCGCGACTACTAAACGATCCTGTAACGAAGCGCGCTACTCTCCATTGGATCTTCTCTGTCTCTTTTATCAACCATATCTGGTACGGATCCCACACTGCTGAGCAATATTCAAGCAGTGGGCGAACAAGTGTACTGTAACCTACTTCCTTTGTTTTCGGATCGCATTTCGTTAGGATTCTTCCAATGAATCTCAGTCTGGCATCTGCTTTACCGACGATTAATTTTATATGGTCATGCCATTTTAAATCCCTCCTAATGCCTACTCCCAGATAATTTATGGAATTAACTGCTTCCAGTTGCTGACCTGCGATATTGTAGCTAAATGATAAAGGATCTTTCTTTTTATGTATTCGCAGCACATTACACTTGTCTGCATTTCAGTGAAATTTTCCATTGTTACAACCTCCCGATATACTACAGCATCATCCACAAAAAGCCTCAGTGAACTTCCGATGCTATCCGCAAGGTCATTTATATATATTACGAAAAGCAACGGTCCTACGACACTCCCATGCGGCACACATGAAATTACTCATACTTTGGAAGACTTCTCTCCATTGAGAATGACATGCTGCATTCTGTTATCTAGGAACTCTTCAATCCAGTCACACAATTGGTCTGACAGTCCATATGCTCTTACTTTGTTCATTAAACGACTGAGGGGAACTGTATCAAACGCCTTGTGGAAGTCAAGAAACACGGTATCTGCTTGGAAGCCCGTGTCTGTGGCCCTCTGAGTCTTGGGGACGAATAGCGCGAGCTGGGTTTCACACGATCGTCTTTTTCGAAACCCATGCTGATTCCTACAGAGCAGATTTCTAGTCTCCAGAAAAGTCATTATGTTTGAACATAATACGTGTTCCAAAATTCTAAAAAAATCAAAAGTTTTCATCATGGAAATGAAGCGAGACTAAACTGATAACAGTTTACAGTTTTTAAGCTTGAAATTGTAGGCAACCTCTCGATAGCAGCTAATACTGTGTGTATGTGTGTGTGTGTGTGTGTGTGTGTGTGTGTGTGTGTGTGTGTGTAAAAGACACTTAAGATACTGTTGATAGTGATCTACCTTTCAGATGATACGATAATTATGGTTTTGGGTGGTTGTCGACTTCATTGCGTGGAAAACATAACCCACGGACAAAACTCTTCTTACTGAAAGTACGTTGAACTAATATTCATTGCATTGTTATTAATCCAATGTACTACCACCTGCAGGATCACGCTACCAGTGATGAAGTCGGGTGTAGGAGGAACGACAGAGCCAGAGTTGTCAGAACTGCTTTGGTGGCGAGAGTATCGAACAGGTATTAGTAATCAAACTCCTACCACTACTCCTGTGGGAGAAATCGCGTTCGCCACAGCCTAAGCATTTATAAATTCTACGGATGACTCAGTGAGTTACCATGTTTCTCACTTTATCTTTCCAGAGTATAAACATACACTACTGGCCATTAAAATTGCTACACCACGAAGATGACGTGCTACAGACACGAAATTAAACCGACAGGAAGAAGATGCTGTGATATGCAAATGATTAGCTTTTAAGAGCATTCACACAAGGTTAGCGCCGGTGGCGACATCTACAACGTGCTGACATGAGGGAAGTTTCCAGCCGGTTTCTCATTCACAAACAGCAGTTAACAGGCGTTGCCTGGTGAAATGTTGTTGTGATGCCTACCATCACGTTTCCGACTTTGATAAAAGTAGGATCGTAGCCTATCGCGATTGCGGTTTATCGTATTGCGACATTGCTGCTCGCGTTGGTCGAGAGCTAATGACTGTTAGCAGAATATGGAATCGGTGGGTTCAGGAGGGTAATACGGAACGCCGTGCTGGATCCCAACGGCCTTGTATCACTAGCAGTCGAGATGACGGGCATCATATCCGCATGGTTGTAACGGCTCGTGCAGCCACGTCTCGATCCCTGAGTCAACAGATGGGAAGGTGTGCAAGACAACAACCATCTGCACGAACAGTTCGACGACGTTTGCAGCATCATGGACTATCAGCTCGGAGACCGTGGCTGCGGTTACCCTTGACGCTGCATCACAGACAGGAGCGCTTGCGATTGTGTACTCAACGACGAACCTGGGTGCACGAATGTAAAAACGTCATTTTTTCGGATGAATAGAGGTCCTTTTTACAGCATCACGATGGTCGCATCCGTGTTTGGCGACATCGCGGTGAACGCACATTGGAAGCGTGTATTCGTCATCGCCATACTGGCGTATTACGCGGCGTGATGGTATGGGGTGCCATTGGTTACACGTCTCGATCACCTCTTGTTCGCATTGACGGCACTTTGAACAGTGGACGTTACATTTCAGATGTGTTACGACTCGTGGCTCCACCCTTCATTTGATCCCTGCGAAACCCTACATTTCAGCAGGATAATGCACGACCTCATGCTGCAGATCCTGTACGGGCCTTTCTGGATACAGAAAATGTTAGACTGCTGCCCTGGCCAGGACATCCTCCAGATGTCTCACCAATTGATAACGTCTGGTCAATGGTGGCCGAGCAACTGGTTCGTCACAATACGCCAGTCACTACTCTTGATGAACTGTGGTATCGTGTTGAAGGTGCATGGGCAGCTGTACCTGTACACGCCAGCCAAGCTCTGTCTGACTCAATGTCCAGAAGTGTCAGGGCCGTTATTACGGTCAGAGGTGGTTGTCCTGGTTACTGATTTCTCAGGATCTATGTTCTCAAATTGCATGAAAATATAATCACATGCCAGTTCTAGTATAATATATTTGTCCAATGAATACCCGTTTATCATCTGCATTTCTTCTTGGTGTAGCAATTTTAATGGCCAGTAGTGTAGATGGAAGTCGGTCGATAGCCGCCGCAGACGTCAGCGGAACCTCCACAGGACGCGGCTAGGGCTGGCGGCGTGACAGCGAGGCGCACGCTCTTGGCTTTCGCCGTGAGAACTGCAGCAGCCCGCCTGCACGCAGGGTCGAGTCGTTACTCATGACCCTCTCTCCTCCCCTCCCCACCGCACCAACTGCGGTGCGTAATACGCATGTAACGAGGGCTCCCTCCCCGAGGAGTGTTTGCCCGCCCCCCCTTCGTGCGGAGCAACCTCTCCATCTGTTGCTTCACAGCCCCTGCTTGTTGCTGCGTACCCGCACCCTGCTGCCTTACTGGTTCTGCCACCTTCGGAGGGCGCTGTTTACGAGGGCAAGGTGGAAAGCTGTCAGCATGGAACGATGACCTTGTCGCTACACACTGCGCAATATCAAAATCGAAACATCAAGATTTACGTATATGAGTTTTAAATGATGTCGTGTTACTTTGCTTCGTTTACATAAGGGATAAGTTGGCGTACAGCTTCTTTCTTCCACTGGTATAAGCAATGGCCGCAACCATCACCACAGACAGTCAAAGACATTGGGTCTTCCAGTCAATGATATCAACTATAAAAATTGGCCAGGTGCGAATAGGATATGCGCACTGAGGGTTCCGTACGAACTTAATTATGTCTAAAGACAGTTCCTCCATTGTGGGAATCGAGAATCCCGACCATTTTTGGCATTGATACTGGCATGATACCGGTCCTAGAGATTCCAGGACTTTCGAGAATGACGTCGTATAACAAATGAGAAAAAATATTTGTTTGTTTGACATAACTATAAATTAACACTTTTCTGATTTTTTCCTGCACTTGTACTGTGAAATCCTGCTTCTTGTCAAATTTCCTGATTCTACGACAATGGGAAGTACCCTATAGATTTTGCTGAATGGGTTTTCGAATATCACAGAATGTGACATAAATAGACACATCTTTTGGTTGCATTGAATTAGAAACTTTTATTTATTACAATTCCAAGGAGCTGTAGACCTTAGTATGTGACAAATTTTAACATGGTATGTCTCCCCATTCCTGAGAAAAACAAGTTTCAACAGAGGGACGACAAAGTGATCCTGTACAGCAACAAACAGTTCAGCACCAACATACGAAAACAGATACAAAGAAGTTAGACGCATGGAACACATACACACACAAAACATCTGAAAAGGAAACATCCACAACAACAAATAAATGGCATACACTCATGAACAACAACAAAGCAGTTCTTTGGACTAGCTACATATTCAGAAAACGAGGACTCAAACTAGTTTACAGACCAGATAACTCTATTCAGAAGTAACATATATGGAATCTATCAACTCACACTTCAAGACTGTAACTCAGTTTACATCGAAGAGATAGGCAGAAACTTTAGTGTTAGATAAAACTGAATACTAAAGGGTACTTAAGAGTAACAGCAATCATTCTACATTTCCTGAGCAACTCATGGACGCGAAAAACAGACCAACAGACATAAACGCTGACCCAAACATCCCTGTATGCTGGAATAGCCCTAAAGAAAACTGCTACATATAAAAAGCCATAACGATAAGAAATGATAATGAATACAGAACCCAGAGGCATGAAAAATAGGAATTATCAAAAAGTAAGTACACTTAATTTACTAACACAGCCCTCCTCCCATTCACTAATTTACAGATTTCATTAATCAACATGCCCCACAACATTTTCTGGACCAATCTATTGCTTTAAAGAAGAAAACAACAAACCAACATTGACAGCAGAGAGTAATATAACAACAGTACTATAACCTGGCATTAGGAATACAGGAAAAGGGCAATAGTTTCATTTATCTATTATCATACAAAATTTCTGTACACGATATTTGACAGAAAACAAATGATCTTGCCCACGATGGTGAAACTTTTGCGAAACGTGTTTGAGTGTTAAACAAAAACACTTCCTGGTTGCTCAAGGAGAGCACTATTTAACTATATATATTAGAAAGCAAACACGGACAGAAAGTGAGCTTCTGCCACAGTATGGCGATTATTTCATTCATTGTAATTTCAATGGAATTTGAACCGCCAGAGAGAAAGTATTGCAAGCTCCCTGACTTCCACACACGTAAGTATTTTCTATTTGAAGTTACATATATGTATAGGTAGTTTAATACTCAGTAGTCTGTTTTACTGATAATAGACACTGTGTCTACTACTGGCTGAAGTTCATAACCCATGTGCATTAACAATCCGTCTAAGCCCTGAAATCAATAACCTGAAATGAATCAACAATTAGTAACAGTTTGTTTAATGGAACTTCCCTGTCCCGCATTTCGTAGACCAATACAGCGACAAACATATCTCACACGCTGAAAAAAAGGACATTTATATATCTGTGTGTGCAACGAACATAGCTCTGTCTGTTACAAAAAGACGATTGTGAACGTGGGAAAGACAGGCTGAGGACTACGGAAGATTACACATGGGGTGTGTGAAATCAAAAGCAATCACTTCGAAGGAATGTGTATTGAAATGAAAATAGCGAACGCAATGGGGGTTTGAACCCCACAATGTGAGCATACACATGGCCAAATACGAAACGAACAGGATACGTGACGTGTCTTGGAAATCGCAAGCCACGTGAACTCTCACGACAATTTTGATTATAAAAATACATAGAAAAACATGTCGATAATGGGAGTAAGAGGATACAAAAAAAGAAAATGGGGAGCAAGGACGTCCATGCGGGCCAGAAGATGCACCGAATTGGCGACTGGTCATCATGCACTTTAAGATTCGTGAAAACTAATCGAGTTTTCTGCGACTATAATACGCCCGGACTAGTGCTTCAATTTTGGCCAATAATAGGAACAGTCAAAGGCCTTTCGCGAAACATGTTGCATGGGGGCTTAATTATAAAAAAAATGCAAATAATTTTAATTTTCAGTCGCTGTCTGTCCGATTACGAAGTCTCGTAAACGGTTGGCCCTGACTAGTATTACTTCGCGATCTGACTGCATAGAATAGGAAAAAAGAATGAAAGAAAACTTCCGTTAACACAATTAATTAATTAAGTCCCCAGCAACTATGAAAGCTACGAAACAACAAGCCACAAGTGTCGCTGTTCTGTGTGTGGAAGTGTGATTCAACGTACACATCTGGCACGGTTCTTCTTCAATAAGACAAGAAATTTTAAATGCCATTTATACTGAAGTAATTAAAAAAAATAGAAATACTATAATTGCGCAAGAAAACCAGAATTACACTCTAATACAAGAACACAAGCCAGACGCTTTGTTGACTGAACCTGTAATGACGCATTATTTAAGACATTGAAATAATAAAAAGAAAAGGGAATTTTTTTTACCTTCATATATTGACGAAAAGCACTCTGATCATTACAATATCTCCATTCGAACAACATCTGCTGTCTAGCCCATCAAACAACTGCACACAACATGGAACAAGCACTCCCTACTACAACATCTCAACAGTGACTCTCTACCACCACATCTCAACAAGCACTCTCCACTACGACTTCTCGACAAGCACTGCCTGTGGAGGCGGCAGAATAACACTCTCTGGCGCGATCTCTGGCGCTGTGGCTCAGTGTAGCCACCTTTCATATGCCCCTCCTCCACGGGCTAGAATTTGATGGTATTTTTGCCAGCATTGGTGGTGAAAATACCACCAAATTCGTCCACAAAAATACAGACAAAAATAAAAGATAATATTAATACGTAAATATCACATAATTAGATAAAATTTTGGGCTTTGCACTGACCTTTCAGTAACCTAATATATAAAATACAGTAAGCAATACAAATTCTTTCATACATGTGACTTTACATAATAGTTTACACAATACACAAAAAATCAGTTTATACAAATGTTCACATAAAATGCTTTCAATGATTAAAAAAAAAGTAGTTGATAGCTCCAGCAGTAGCACCCAGCAATGGTCAACAGGTGCAGACACCAACAAGTGACATCATTCAGCAGAAGCAGTTCCATTAGTGGCACCCAGCAATGTTGAACAGGTGCAGACACCAACAAGTGACATTATTTCAATAGATGCAGTCCATCAGTGGCACCCAGTAATGTTGAACAGGTGCAGACACCAACAAGTGACATCATTCAGCAGAAGCAGTTCCATTAGTGGCACCCAGCAATGTTGAACAGGTGCAGACAGCAACAAGTGACATCATTCAGCAGAAACAGTTCCATCAGTGGCACCCAGTAATGTTAAGTAGGTGCAGACACCAATAAGTGACTTCATTTCAGTAGAAGCAGTTCCATCAGTGGCACCCAGTAATGTTGAGCAGGTGCAGACACCAACAAGTGACATTATTTCAATAGATGCAGTCCATCAGTGGCACCCAGTAATGTTGAGCAGGTGCAGACATCAACAAGTGACATTATTTCAATAGATGCAGTCCATCAGTGGCACCCAGTAATGTTGAACAGGTGCAGACACCAACAAGTGACATTATGTCAGTAGAAGCAGTTCATCAGTGGCACCTCGCAATGATGAGCAGGTCCAGACAGCAGTCCATAATATTCACTATCACTAATCACACTGTTCATCAGAGTTTATAAGCAGAAATTAAACATGTCCTAGTGGCACCAATCATGTAGAAGAAGTGCAAGTAACAGTCCATAATATTCACCATCACCAATCAGACAGTTCAGGCATGAACAATAGTTTGAATGCACACACAATTGCTTTTACAAAATTTTTATCAATGCTCTTACACTAAACATACAACTTATAATAAACAAAAGTGATATCAGATAATTGTCATATTAACTATTACAAATACACAAATATCAGTAAACCTATAATATTTATGGGTGTCAGTACAAGCCACAACAAACAAGTAAAATAATATTTAGGAAATAGGTCGGTACCAATTATCTGGGATTAGGAAAGGAAAACACACAAAACACACTCACTCATCTTTCATCCACATTAAGTACTACTGTGTAATTGAATAGTGTTAACTGTGTAAATGCAATTCTGTCAAAATTTGATGTTCATCATGTGTATCAAGTAGTAGTGGCAGCAATGTATAACAGTCAATAATAGTTAGTCGACGTCATAGTCATCATGTCAAGACCAATGTTTGCCAAGCCAGATCAAAATGTACGGTTGCTGAACAACTGTCAGTGTGCCAAGATATGCAAATACTTCCTCTCTCTCAAAAAAAAAAAAAAAAAAAATACTGCTTAGTGATTTAACAAAGTGTGTGTGTAGACTATTTCCTTCTACTTGAGTGTTCTAGTCTGCCAACTTCATCTTCCTTGTTCCATATAAACCAACAAAAAAAAAAAATATGCTCCTCACTTACTTTGCCTCTTATCCATCAAAACTCCAATAATCATCAGCATCACATAATCTTAATACTTCAATAATACCTCTTACGTCGATACATATAAACCTTATCATCAATAGCATTTACCTTACCTCTTGTCCACCAAAACTCCAATAATCATCAACTTCACACAATCTCAATACCTCAATAATACCTCTTCAATACGTCGACACATAAAAACCTTATTGCCAATATCATTTCACTTCCATAACAACTCTTTCCTCTAGTCAGTCTCCTCGAACAAGTACAGATAAAATCCTAGTGCAAACTTCAATTCATCATCCCATACAATCCGAAGACACAATGTCCACACACAACCTCTGTGTAATCCATCTGACCCATATCTTCTACTCATTATGAATTATAAGATACATTTTGGTTACCTTGTCCATCATTAAACAAAAGAAATGCATACATGACCTTTAACAGCCTTTAGTTCGAATAACTCTCAGTAATTAAGTACGATTACGGAGTGTGAATGATCATAATATTTCACAGTGTGTACACCACTTCAAGAATCATGGCAGAAGCAAACATGTGGAGTATTTTTTGTGTCAAGTGTCACTTACTATTTCAATTGCTCACGAAGAATGCAGTGTAATAACTGGCAATGGTCTAAACCTAGTGTTAGTATGTCATGTCATTAGCTTCCTTCCTATTAGCACAAATTTATGCAGCTTCCATAAAACCTCCAGCTCATGTGACTTCTATGAAGTTTCTTGTACTAATGTCGTTCGTCGAATTATAGCAGTTCATTTTCTTATCTTAAAAATATAAGGCACTGAGCGTAAGCAAAACATGCAATAGCGAGTAAATATACCAGTGGAGAACAGAATGACAACAAGTGGATGCAGCACAATTCCTACAACGAGGCTCTGCCAAGCAAACAATCTATAATTAATACCATAGTGTGACCTAAGCTCCATGTTTGTACACCGTGTATCAGCATTTCTATATACAGCAAATTAAAGAATAGTTTTGACAACAAACAGAAATGTATAAATATGCAATCCATACGCAAAGCAGCAAATATGTATCTTACATAACAAACAGGTCATTAGCATCATATCAGCATAAGCAAATAAATGTTCGTATGTAATCTTAATAAGTAAACATGAAGGCGCAAGCAGATAAATCACAAGGTATAACTTACATACATAACCATATCAGCACAATTAATCATGTGACAATTATAATTTAAATAAATAAGCACAGCAGGCACACAATAGAAAAACGTGACATCAGTGAAAAAGCAGTGCAGCCAAGCGATGCATAATATACATAATTAACAACCCTGTTCATTAATCAATCATTGTCAAAATCAGTTAATGTACGCAAGCACGTCGCTTAACAAGTAAATTCATAGCACATGAAATTAGCACAAAGTATGAATCACGTAATCGCGAGCAGCAAATTACGTCTAAAGTACGTACCTAAGTGGAAATATGTTACCTGAAAAATAAACTCAATTAATAGTTACCTTTTTAGTTTATTAGTTTCTTCTTCGAAATTACATTCTTCCTGAAAATTTCTCGATAGGAAGTCGTCTTAACGTCGGACACGCACAGAATTTTCCTGAAGGTCTTAAATATTTTATACAACCGTATCCTGAAAAATACTGAACGTTAATAACATAATTTACCAAGTCACTATAGCGTTATACCGAATTTAATCAGAGAAATTAGACTGTGTATTTGTTTACGGCTGTCAGTGCATTCGCACTGAGCGCTCGATCAGCTGTAGGCGCGTGACGTAGGAAGTGATTGTTTGCGGTCAACGACTGCCTTGTGCGGCGCGCAGACTTGACTGTTGCTTTGAGTATGTGCCGCCGCCAAAACACAGGGCGGTATCCTTGTACTCTCCGCATGTTTACTTATAACTGTTGGTTTCTCAAAAGTATATCATTCCACAAAAATTTTAACGTTCGATATATGATGTATTCCCTTAGAGCGTCGAGATTTAAGAGTTTCTACTTCAACAGTGTTATCATGAATAATTTTGCGAACTCTATATGGACCGTTATAAAGCAGAAAAAATTTGCGACACAACCCCTTTCCTTTGTGAGACAAACGATGAGACTTAATTAACACCTTCTGACCAACTGACAAGGTTTTTAAACGACCAGGACGTTTAGCTGATTTCTCTCTTCTAGCAGCCGCAGATGCAATATTTTGCAGAGCCAGGTTCACAACTTCAGAATGCCGCAGTTTCCGTGAAGGCGGAAAAGGAACGATTTCAGAAATGCGATTTGTCGGTGCTTTGTATTTTAATATCAGTATAGGCGATAAAGAAGTTGAATCATTAGGAAGTTCATTCAGAATGTTTTGAAAAATATGAAGATACTGATCCCACGTTCTGTGATTCTGATGACAATAAAGACGACACAATTTATTGATTTCCTTCATCCATCTCTCTGAAGCGTTAGATTGAGGGTGAAAAAGTGAAATGAAAATTGGTTTAATCTTACGACGCCGTAGAGTGCGAAGCCAAATTTTAGAGCGAAACTGTGATCCATTATCTGATATAACCTTATCAACATGACCCACTTCTTTAAGAAAATGTTTGATGAAAGCATTAGATACTGAACGAGCTGTTGCTTTGCGTAAAGGTGTAAAACACACATATTTTGATGTCAATTCCACTGCTACCAAAATGTACGCAAAACCATTTGTAGAACGAACCATTGGACCGAACAAATCGACTGCAGCCATCTCCTTTAATTTCGCTGGAATGATAGGAAGCAACGGTGCTCTGTGAGAAATAGTTGGCGGCTTAGCCTTTTGACATAATTTGCATTTGGCAAGAACAGATCGAATACGTTTTTCCATATTACTGAAGTAGCAATTTTCTCGTAATTTATGGAAGCATTTTCTGGGACCAAAGTGTGCATAACTGAAATGTGTGTACCAAATCAATTTATTGACCCACTCATCAGGAATACAAACTAACCAAACAGAGTTGTCGACCGATTTTCGTTTAAAAAGAATATCATCGCGAACTAGATAATACTGTCTAATCGCTATGCTTTCCTTTCTCCTCCACTTCTCCTTAATGTCCTTCCAGATTGAATCCTTATTTTGCTCCTTAGCGATGTCCTGGAGCGAAGACGAAATAAAATTCTCAAACGCAACACCTTGAATATACATCAAACAATAATGGTTTTCCTTGCAGTCCTCTTCAGCACTTTGTTTAAAACCCATAGGTGCACGTGATAAAGCATCAGCAACAATATTTGAAGATCCCTGTATGTAAACAATACTAAAATCAAATTCTTGTAGATACAACGCCCATCGTGACAATCTTCCATGAGTTAATTTTGCTGACATATGAAATTCCAGAGCTCGATGATCGGTGTAAACCTTAGTATGTCTGCCAAACAAAAATGTGCGAAATTTTGTGAAACCCCAAACAACAGCCAAAGCTTCAAGTTCCGTAATCGAATAATTCTTTTCTGATTTAGAGAGAACACGACTTCCAAATGCAATAGTCTTCTGTACTACAACGCCGTTTTCTTCTGTCTCTTGAAATAAGTGTGCACCTAGGCCTTTGTATGATGAGTCCGTCGCCAAACAAAAATCTTTAGATAAATCCGGATGTGAAAGAAGTGGAGCAGCAACTAAAGCATCACGAAGTTGTTCAAATTCTGATTGAGCTTCCTCATCCCAACACCAATTAGAATTCTTTCCAGATAGTTCACATAAACGAGGTGTGGTCAAATCGTCCAATTTAACAAAGCGTCTAAGAAAATTACAAACACCAAGGAAACTACGAACATCACGTTTTGTGGTAGGAACAGCATAATTACGAATAGCGTCTAGTTTCTCTGGATCAGGAAGAATACCTTCTGTAGAAATAATGTGACCGAGAAATTTCACCTGAGAACGACCAAATTCAGATTTTTCCAAGTTCACTGTAATGCCAACTCTTGCAAAAATACGTAATAATGAATCCAAAATTTTGTTGTGCTCACTCCAAGAACGTTTAGCAATAAGAATATCGTCAACATATGAAGTAATATTGTCACGAAGATAAACAGGTACAATTTGGTTTAAACTACGAATGAATGCTGCTGAAGATACAGTAAGTCCAAACGGTAATTTCCGAAACTGGTAACAGTTACCAAAGGCTAAAAAGGCAGTATATTTTCTACAATCAGGGTGGAGTTCTATTTGCCAAAAACTTGCGCGCATATCAATCGTGGATAAAACTTTAATTCCATGGAAATGTTGAAGAAGTTCATCTAAATTTTGTGGACGGTCAGTTTCAGGAATGATGATATTATTTATCTGTCTGGAATCCAGAACCAAACGAATTGACCCATCCTTTTTAAGAACGACGTGTAATGGGCTGGTATAAGGACTGACTGCTGGCTCAATAATGCCTTGATCTAACATGTACTGAAGTTCACTCTTAACCTTGTCTCTGTAAGCCAAAGGAATAGCGTACGTTTTCCCCCGAAATGGTGTGTGTTCTTTTACTTTAAATAAATATTGTAAGCCTTGTATAGTTCCTGTGTGATGACTAAATACTGTAGCATGTGAAGTCAAAATTTGGTGCAGTTCTTCTCTTGCAACGTCATCTGGCACTTCAGCTTTCTTAACCTTTTCATTAATTAATTCTTCGCTATTAATTATATCATCTATCCCGTCTCTGTATCTATTGTCATTGTCATGAATGAACACATTGTCGTCATAATGCTCAACGAAAACATCAGAAGTAAGAAACCTTAAACATTTTGTATCCGATTCAGATCTTGCTAAACACTCGAAAAATTTCAAACATTTCGGCATTCCGGCAACAGTCAAATTCACACTTCCTTCTTTAAAGTTCAAAATGGCCTTATGTGTGTTAAGAAACTCCATACCTAATATAATTTGTGTACTGAGTAATGGAACAATAATAAAATTAGCAGAAAATTCGTATCCTTGACATATGAAATTTAGGTTGGTCTGTTGTTTGACTTCCACACTTTTTCCAGAAATAGCGCCTCGAATTGTAGTTTTAGAAACAGGTAACACAGGACAAGCAATAGTTCTTACACATATACGAAAAACTGATTCACTGATAACATTCAATGGGCTCCCAGAATCTAAAACGGCAGTGAACTTATTCTTACCCACACATACTTCAATAACAGGATGTAAAAATGTGTCCACATTATTTTCCTTTTCGTCTAGCAAAATGTCTCTCATGTCTTCCAAGCGTACGTAGTGTAAAGTCGTAGTGTCATTACTTTCTGAACCGTCTATATTGGTGCCAGAAGCCGAAGCTACAAGTCATTGTCGAATGTTTACGTCACGTCTTTGATTATTCGCGTCATTCCGCGGATCAATTTCTACGATTTGCACTTGCCTCTCTGAAGTTCTGTCACGTGGAGGATGCCAATTAGGTCCCTCCTGTCTGTTAGATGCAAATTCTTGGTTGTGTCTGTTATTAAAATTTCTATTTTCCTGTCTGTCTGCATGACTACTTCTTGTGTAATTTCGACTGTCACTTCTGAAATTATTGTTGTATCTACTACCCTGGTTATTTCTGTAACAAGAATTTCTATTACTGTATGAATAATTTCTGTCTTGATGATACCGATTACTGTTTCCGTATGATTGATCATTCCGGTAGGAGTTTCCGTTATTATAACTGTCTGTGTAATTTCTGGCCGGCCGCTGGTGGCCGAGCGGTTCTGGCGCTACAGTCTGGAACCGCGCGACCGCTACGGTCGCAGGTTCGAATCCTGCCTCGGGCATGGATGTGTGTGTTGTCCTTAGGTTAGTTAGGTTTAAGTAGTTCTAAGTTCTAGGGGACTTATGACCTCAGCAGTTGAGTCCCATAGTGCTCAGAGCCATTTGTAATTTCTGTTAGAACGTCTGTTATTGTCATAAGGCTGGTATCTATTGTCCTGTCTGTTTCGTCTGTCATTCTCAAAATTACCCATATAACGTCCGTTCCGATCACTATCCCTTTTCTCTGAAAATCTATTGTAATTACTGTTACTGAAAAAATTACAAGAAGTCCCGTCGTCGTTGTCATACTCAAGTTCTTGTAGCAAAGTCTTAAAAGTCTCAATGTCGTCTTTACATCTTCCGGCTAAAGCAATTTGTCTTATGGATTGTGGCAGCTTAGTTAAACAAATGCGAATTAATTCAGTCGGGCTATAAGGGCTGGAAAGGAACTGATTCTTTCGAATCATGTCTTCAAAGTATTCTGCTGGCGTGCGGAACTCAGACTGTTTAAAATTGCGCTGCATAATAAGACTATGTTTAACTCTGTCTTGCGTGTTTTCGGACCAATATGCCGATAGAAATGCATGATAAAAATCATTTAAATTATTACAATCTCTAATAAGTGCGCGCATCCGCGTCGCCGGTTCGTTTTCTAAATATCCACACATAAATTCCAGTTTGTGACTTAGTGGCCAATTTGGTGGAAGTGCGTACATAAATTGATCTAACCATGAACATGGATGTATGTCGTTCTTAGAGTTGCGAAAGATCTTAAATTTCCGAACAGTTAAGAAGTGTTTATAGTCAAAGTTTTCTCCTCGTGGCGACAAAGACCTACCGCGTCTGTCCCAGTCCGAATGTCGATTATTGTCAAGTTCGCACGCCTGGCGCTCTCTTGTTGCATCTCGTAAATGAAACAAATTATTTTCTTCAAAGCCCTCTGCTATCTGTGATTCTAAATTTCTTCTGCTGTCTTTTCCTACGATTTCGCCTTCAATTTGTTTGACTTGCTTTCGTAGTGCCTCAAATTCCCTTTTGACGCGTTCATTAAATTTTCCCTGATTTTCAACATGCTTATTTATGTTCTGGTACTCTTCGGTTTCTGCAAATGGCAATGGTGCTGTATCATCTGAATCTCTGTCCCCATTTAAACTAAGACTTGTCAATTTATCTGAAATTTCCTCAACTCTTTCCGATAAGTCACCTATTTTTTCCTTCTGTTTATTTACGTCTTCCGTAAGTGTCGCGACTCGGGTTTCAGTATTGACACATTTAGTAGTTAACTGTTCGGTACGGATTCCTCGATTCTCTCAAATATTTCTTCCTTATCGTGTGCGCGTTGTAAATTTAACTCTGAAAATTTCTGTACTATCACGCGATCTCTTTCCTCCTGTTCTCTATCCTGTCCCTTTTGTCTGATTTCTACTGCAATTAATCTATTATTGTGAGCATTCAAAATCGGTTGTACTTCTTCTCTGATTTCTTTCTTTAATTCATCTTTCATATTTTTGAAACAAGTCGCTATTCGTGAATCTAACCGTGTTTCCATTGTTTCCATCTCTGTTTTAATTGTTCCTATTTGTGAGTCTAACCGTGTTGCCAAAGTTCCCATCTCTGTTTTTAATTCAGATTCTAACTGTGATCCCAGTGAGTCTAACCGTGTTTCCATTGTTCCCATATCAGTTTTTAATTCGGATCCCAAAGTTCCCATCTCTGTTTTAATTGTTCCTATCTCTGTTTTAAATTCAGATCGAAAATTTAATATTGCACTCATCAACTGCTCCATATTAACTTGTTCGAAATTCCTTTCGCCCCTAACATGTCCCACAAAACCAGCTTCCTTCGTCATAGCTGTAAAGCTATCTGTGTTCGATACTATTCCAGAATCTTCTATCGTTAATCTCGTATTCTGTGAATTTTCTGATTGAGAAAAATTTTGAAATGGTTCCGGACTATCTTCCCGACTTATTAAATTGTTTTCAAGTCCATTATTCATCATACTGTTGTCCTGTGTTGGCGAGTTCGCCATGTCAACAATTTCGTCATTCTCACTATTCATCATTTTCGCCTTTTTCATCGATCGCGTAATCATTTACAAAACATACAAAACTCGTCACAATACGAAAATTACAGAGAATATAACACGTTATCACCAACAATACCATTCGCACGAAATGCTTCCCTCAAACACGATTAACGAACAATTGAAATAATTGCACTAAATTATCAAACCCGTAGACAAGACAACAAAAAATAAATTTTGCAAAATACCATTAGAAGAATGCCAATTACCAAATCTACACATGCAATATAGACTACAATTACTAAACTACAAATTACTTCAACAATACTACTGTCTACTATTTTACAATCAGAAGAATTCCAAGGGACGATCCGAAGCAGCGGTCGCCACGTGCATGGGGGCTTAATTATATAAAAAAATTAAATAATTTTAATTTTCAGTCGCTGTCTGTCCGATTACGAAGTCTCGTAAACGGTTGGCCCTGACTAGTATTACTTCGCGATCTGACTGCATAGAATAGCAACAAAGAATGAAAGAAAACTTCCGTTAACACAATTAATTAATTAAGTCCCCAGCAACTATGAAAGCTACGAAACAACAAGCCACAAGTGTCGCTGTTCTGTGTGTGGAAGTGTGATTCAACGTACACATCTGGCACGGTTCTTCTTCAATAAGACAAGAAATTTTAAATGCCATTTATACTGAAGTAATTAAAAAAAATAGAAATACTATAATTGCGCAAGAAAACCAGAATTACACTCTAATACAAGAACACAAGCCAGATGCTTTGTTGACTGAACCTGTAATGACGCATTATTTAAGACATTGAAATAATAAAAAGAAAAGGGAATTTTTTTTACCTTCATATATTGACGAAAAGCACTCTGATCATTACAATATCTCCATTCGAACAACATCTGCTGTCTAGCCCATCAAACAACTGCACACAACATGGAACAAGCACTCCCTACTACAACATCTCAACAGTGACTCTCTACCACCACATCTCAACAAGCACTCTCCACTACGACTTCTCGACAAGCACTGCCTGTGGAGGCGGCAGAATAACACTCTCTGGCGCGATCTCTGGCGCTGTGGCTCAGTGTAGCCACCTTTCAATGTATAACAGCAATGGTGGTTCTTTATCCAAAGCTTGGAGCGCGGTCCGCCTGGAACAGCTGCTCTTTGAATAGCAGTCACCAGGAAAAACACTGGTCTACCCAAATATTTATATCCTTTTTTCCGCACAACTGGAAATTTTCGTCATATTCCAAGGCCAACCTTAAGAAAACAAAGTAACGCACCTGTCTTGCACCCAAAGAGTTTCGTGCTCCAGGAATACCGATCCTGACGGGTGAAATGTGCCCTCTCGATAGAGAAAACTCTACAGTCGGTAATTCCCCAGCTAAGCGACATTAAGAAATGCACATAATTGAAAGTTTCACATGCGCACCTTTGGCGCGTAAAGAAGGCACATTCCAAAAGTGATGGGACTTGAATTGTAGTTGGAACACAGCATTAATGCCTTTCACATGTACCTGTCTGAATCTGAAAAAAAATGAGATGTATAGAGACTTCCCATCGCCATATAAAAAAAGTTGTTCGTTTTTGGCCAACATGTTTTGATAGTCTGTTGTCGTTGTTCAGAGAAGCACGACTGTGAAAGTTTAATAGAATCCTTGTACTGGAATAACGCAGGAATCGTGATAATCGGACTTCGATATTTACGAAGACAGGTACTTTCTGTATTATGAGAATGATTAACGAAAGAACACAAACAAACATTAACGAAAGGGCACGAACAACAATCATATCCTTTGGTCAATAAACATTGCGTCTCTAATCTTTCGAAATATGGCCTGCGTAAACAGAAATACCACATTTGATTTAGAAATTATTATTTAGAATAACGTATGTGATCGGATGTTAAGAAACGAGACACAATTAAATAATTAATTTTCAGATTAATATTTCATAAGCGAGAGTACAAGGAACTTACATGTTACGTCTGCAACAATCTGAAAGAGAAATATGGATGAATAAGTATGTGAGAAAAGAAGGTGAACTTCCACAAAGCAAGATAACGTGCGTATATCTAGCATCTCAAGCTTCTAAGCTGAAAATTATACATTGGTATTCAAAGATTTTACATCTTTGCATCGCTCTTAGAAAAAAAATTGATTTTCTGTCAAGTTTAGCTTGCGACTTAAAAAGGTGACTTTAAACAGGGCATCTTTGCTTCAGCAGGTAATTCGTGTCTGAATGCTGGCGAAGGAGACTAGAAGCATAACGAGAGTTAGCGTAATTAATGATTGTTACCATACGTATACAGGCAACACAGACAACTTTCACTTCAAGTTTTTCTTTTTCTGGCAAGCTCTTGAATATATAAAGAAATTTTCTATGGCTGTCACTCGTAGAGGTGTCAGCAACAACTTCATAAAACTTTTGTGGCTATTCGGGCTAGCTGCTATCTCAGCTTTGGGGAATTTTGAGACAGAACTATGACGTATTCCGGCTTAAATTTCATTCGCAGTTTTTTGTGCGTTGTTTACTTTTATCATGTTTTAGTGTATTTCAGTTGCAGGTTTACTGTGAGGAATTACGAAAAGATGTGTGAAAGACCAAAGCATTATGCTCAGACGTTGTGGGTGATGCGTGGCTTCGTTGCAATCCTACCACCTTTGTGATACACACCGACTCCAAAGTACGCTATCGTTGTGACACGGTAAGTTCTTCACCTTTTCCAAAAGCAGGACCAGAGAGCAGTCCAACTGTGGCGGGAAAAGGAGCCTGACTACTCTTTTTCAGAAACACCTTGATCACTCCATGAAAAGCAAAGCTTCTTTTACGTCCATAACACTTCCTGCTCATTTGTTTAGTGGCAAATCAACACTGGTTGCATCATCAAACTTTCGCTGTATATGGTGTCATATTCAGGTCTATTTGTGTTTTGTTTTGATGTGAATACTTCAGTTTAAATAGTGCAAATGTTATGTCCGTAACCACGGAATGACCCACCTATCAAAAATATGCTGGCAATAGATGGATCTAAAAGAACGACTGCAATTTAGGCAACAGGGGCCAAAATGATGAAACTAAAAAATAAATAAAATGAAAAGTAAATGCTCACAGAGACATGATACTGAATTTATAGAATGTGAACATGACTTATCACATGTAATAAGCTATGCTTATTCTTATCCCACGGTCACTTTCGCAGTGAGGGGCTGACACTGAAGAGAAATACAAGCACAAGTCTTCAGGATCTCTACAGTGACCACCTAGACCAAATCTAAATGAACCCATGAAGGTAGTCTGGGGAGATTATCACGTAATGACTTTGTGGTGGTAAAGTATTTCTGAGAGCAGGTTATCCAGTACTAAAAACCAAACAAATATAAAACTCTACATACCAAAACAGCAGAAACCCCCCCCCCCTCCCTCCCGCCACTTAAAATAAATAAACTGCCAGAGGTGAGTCTGCCGTAAAATAAGCAACAATAACCTTATTTCATACTATTAAAACATCTACTAATGAATACTTACAACTACATACAAAGGACGCCAGTATGACAGAATGTGATTTACCCTACATATATTTAACTGATGAGACGGTGCGTTGAGAAGAAATCTATAACCATGCCCCTGAGTGAGAATATTACCAACCGTGCCACACATCCGGTTGATCAACTGGTAATACCGAGACATTTGTCCTTCCAGCTCTCTGTTCCAATACGGTTGATCGAAGAATTATACGCAAGAACTCGTACGATGCGTGCCCAGTACAGCATGCAACTATAGCACCTCACTTTTAATGTCATTAGCAGAGAGAGCTTCAGAAACTAAGTAACAACAGGATGTCCATCGACACAACTTGCATCAACCGCTGATCACAACCAAAAGTATGCAAGCTAGAGCCAAATAGTCTTAGTTTTACTGTTCTAAAATCCACTGTCACATGAATTAAGACAATTTCTGTTCAGTAACGTCAGGAGTTGCGGTGACGCTCAGCGGCTTACGGCAGCACAACATCACGATTTCACTTAGCGAACTCAACACCCCACCCCAGTCCGCTGTTATTCGCCACAGCCCGGTGGCTCCTTTCCCAGCTGCCACGCCGCCTCGCTCCTCCGTCCCTGAGGAAAACCCCAGTCGATTCTCAGAATCGTGCCAGTCGGCATGAACATAAAGAAACTCTGGAGATGATCATACATTCTTTATACGTTTTTATACATTTTGATACAAAAGCAAAATGCGTAATTTAAAACTACCCTTAAGTGAGGGACTGCTCTACCTTACTGTTGGACATGAATCTGTGATTAATGACTTCATCAGTCATTTTGATTCTTTATGTAACTTTTCTTGGAATGAAATTTCCTTTACTTAATTTTAATACCGGTGCTTAACATGGACGTCAATTATTCTGCATTTTGTGTTGAAAGAAAAAGTTTATAGTAATTAATTAACTACAACTTCCCAGCTTATATTAATGACCATTCTATTTATTAATTATCATTCTGTATATTAATTATCATTCTGTGCCACCATACTTAAGGGGTTTACCAAATTACCCTTTGTGAACTTTGGATAGAAGCTATAAGTCATCTTTAAAAAGAAGGTAGGGGACACACTTAGCCATGAAACAGAATGCACTGTCGCATTGGAAAATTCATCCCAAACACAAAGAGAAAATGGCAGAGCATAGTGTATTACAATGAGCTCACAAACAACATTAGTAAAATCTCTGAAAAACATGAAACTGAAATGTCCTTCGAAAGACTTCGTACAGTTCAAAAGAAACTAAAGACACTGATAGAAGATTAATAGAAGTACAATAGTTCAGGAACCTGCCAAGTAAAATATAATTTCTGCAACTTTAAAAGTATTTTTATGACTGCCAGAAACTCGAATGGTAGACACAAGTATCACACTAGGCTAATAAAGAGTGCATGTACTTATTCTACAACAAGAAAAACTTTATACAAGAAAATCATTAGCACACTGGGATAAAAACTTGCTCACCAGCTCTGTGCCATACTAGTAGGAGAAAGGGCATGCTTACTCTCCATTAAGACTATTTCAAAAAGTGGTCCTTAAAGAAAAAAAGAAAATGTCTAATGACTAAAAAAGCACTTACAGGGGAACAAAAGTTTGATAATATGTATATAAAGACATACACATACACACAAATACCAATCCACCCGCCCACCTGCCCCCTCCCCTCATATATATATATATATATATATATATATATATATATATATATATATATATATATATATATATATGTGTGTGTGTGTGTGTGTGTGTGTGTGTGTGTATAAAACAGTAGAGTGGCCCTAATATACTTCATACCACACCTATCCACACCTATCTTCGATTGTTCCCATGATCCCACAGTTAATCTATCAGTGAGGTCAAGTGCAGTGAACAGCAGGCTTTTGACATGCAGTTGATTCAACACTTTTCAAAAAAAGTTTGTATAAAGAATAACTTACACAACAGCCGATGGACACACGTAAAGCAAAGAAAACACGACTGTAAGCACTAAATAACAATCCTTTACTTGTAAATAATATAAATTTTAAGCTGACAGATAGCTCCAATAAAGTACCTTCCTGAGAGACAGATTCTAATTTTGTTGGCGGCGTGGAATTAGCCATGGTTCGCATTGCTCTGCTTGTCGGACCTACGAAGAGACCGTTGGAACGTCAATCACGAAGTTACCCTAATCGTAGTATGAAAGTGCTGTCACGAACTGCCTCCCGAAACAAATATTTATAGTTAAGCAATCAATTATCTCCTTCATTTCTTTTTAGACAACTGAAGAAGCCATATAGGCCTAATCTGGTAAAACATGTTTGGTTACAAGGAATAATAGAAATATTGCTGCCGAAGATAAGTAATAGTTATCCTTACCTATAAGATAAACAACAGTGTTCATAGCTATGAATATTGAGTTTAATCTACAATCTTAAATTATGGCAAGTTTGTTACCAATCGATTCGGTCTTATTGGCTGAGGAAATATAGAAAGATTTGGAACATTTAGGCTATTGAAAGCACTGCCCAAACCCCACAGACATTCAGCGGATAAATGAAAAAACTGATTTCAAGGAGAGAGAGAGAGAGAGAGAGAGAGAGAGAGAGAGAGAGAGAGACAGCAGAGGGAGGGAAGGACACTGATGAATAACGAAATAGTGGCAGCAGAAAATTTTGGCGTAAATTGTGTGACAGATGGTGATAAACATACACTTGTAATTCCATTGTCAAACTGGACGCTGTATTAACGAAACTAGTGAGTATTAAAACAAATGATTTCTCATCCAAATAGTTAGCTTCTTTATTCTCCCGAGGCTTCATTATCCCGTAAAACATCTACTCACATGGTGCTAAACTGGCACATCCACGTGGCCTAGCAAGAAACTCTGTCGAAAGCGGAGCTGTGTGCTATCTCGTCGAAGTCCAGCTAAAAATTAGAGATGAATGTTCTTCCTAGTTCTACTTAAAGACCCTATCCCGAGAAAAAATAGCAAAAGCGTAACGACCTTTTGCAACCAAACTAAATGGTTGTATTTGCAGCTAGTTTTGAAGGAACCACTTCTGATGTTAGATTGGCAGGCCCTGGCTACTTTTAACTCTACCCCCTCCCTGTTTCAGCTTGACGATGTGTCTGCACATAAAAGTGTACTTCTACTCATGCACGCTTCATTTTAACAGAAATCGGCCTACTGGCAATTAAAAGGAATACCCATTCAACCGCAAAAATTGAAGAAAATGCCATTATACTTAAGGTACATAATTAGATGTAGTCATGCTTCAGGAACATACATAAAAGTACTATTCAAATTTCAGTACTTTATACATGATTTTTCCTATCAATTTTTAGCTTTTATGACCTCTACCCCTCAGGGGTGCGGCTGCACATTGCACATAAGGAGTAATTACCGTGTACCATACGGAGCGTGGCAGTGCACACAGACTGTAACTGGCGCTTTCAGCACTTGACTCTCCTCCTGTACCCTACGTCGCTCTCGCAAGAAGTTCCACTTAGCGGCAACTGATCATGATTTTCGAGACTGGCGTTTTGGCCCGACATCATAGTAATTCTTTTCTTTTCATTTTTACTTTGACACGAAAATGGAGAATTTATTTGCAACGTGTAAACTGAATGTAACATACAGTATTGTACACTGGATAAGATGGTCATACAGTGAGAGCAATATGGGGCACCAAAAGGACTAATGCCGACTCGAGTAACAAATCGTCGGCTAAAATTTAGGAGAAACGTTGGCAGAGCATTTAAAATGGTTAGAGTTGTATAATTACCAAAGGTTTCAATAGACAACCATAAGTAAGTGTAGACTATGATAGTTTTTCTTGTAGCTTTGAGCTAAGACCATATCCGCATTACCTGTGTGCTGGGTGTGTTGCATACCTATCGGGCGCTACCTCATAAGGCCGGGTAACCTACGGAATATTTTTGATCTCTATACCCTCTTGTTTGCAGTATTTATAACAAAACCGAAATTTTCAATATTTAATATAAGTTTCTTCGAAAAATGTTGATTCAAGACATGAAACAGAGAAGAGATATAGTAAAAAGAAATAAAACAATACATTAAATAAAACAATAGAGCATTAGAAAACGCAATTCTTGAAAAAAAAAAAGAAAAAAACATATCACTCATTGCCTCACTACTTCATCGAGTCGGTATAAAATAAGTTTCTGTCACTCATCTACATCTACATGGATACTCTGCAAATCACATTTAAGTGCCTGGCAGAGGGTTCATCAAACCAGCTTTACAATTCTCTATTATTCCAATCTCGTATAGCACGCGGAAAGAATGAACACTTATATCTTTCCGTACGAGCTCTGATTTCCCTTATTTTATCGTGGTGATCGTTCCGCCCTATGTAGGTCGGCGTCAACAAAATATTTTCGCATTCGGAGGAGAAAGTTGGTGATTGCAATTTCGTGAGAAGATTCCGTCGCAACGAAAAACGCCTTTCTATTATTCCAGTCTCATATAGCGCGCGGAAATAATGTGCACCTATATCTTTCCGTACGAGCTCTGATTTCCCTTATTTTATCGTGGTGTTCGTTCCGCCCTATGTAGGTCGGCGTCAACAAAATATTTTCGCATTCGGAGGAGAAAGTTGGTGATTGGAGTTTCGTGAGAAGATTCCATCGCAACGAAGAACGCCTTTCTTTTAATGAATTCCGGCCCAAATCCTGTATCATTTCTGTGACACTCTCTCTCATATTTCGCGTTAATACAAAACGTGCTGCTCAAAAACAAAAAAAAAGTTCAATTATGTGTGAAATCTTATGGGACTTAACTGCTAAGGTCATCAGTTCCTAAGCTTACACAATAATTAACGTAAATTATCCTAAGGACAAACACACACACCCATGCCTTAGGGAGGACTCGAACCTCCGCCGGGATCAGCCGCACAGTCCATGACTGCAGCACCTAAGACCGCTCGGCTAATCCCGCGCGGCAAACAACTTTCAAACTTATCTACAGTGACAAGAAACTCTTACCTTTGATCATGATGAAAGTAGTATCGAGTATAAAATAACAGCAATAGTTATACAGAGTTTTTGATATATGAACATGTGAAGTGTTCTTGCATTATAATTAATTGCTTTGTTACTTAAATGGACAGAAGTTACGCGACCAACTAACTTTTATTACTTGTAACATGCAACTTATATTCTGTAAGGATATAAAATACACTGTGGACTCACCATGAATAGTGTGCTCTTCTAATTGTGTGCAAAACTGACAACGAAACAAACAAAAAATCAAAGGAATGTCTCGGTTCAGCCGGCCGCGGTGACCGAGCGGTTCTAAGCGCTACAGGCTGGAACCGCGCGACTGCTACGGTCGCAGGTTCGAGTCCTGCCACGGGCATGGGTGTGTATGATGTCCTTAGGTTAGTTAGGCTTAAGTAGTTCTAAGTTCTAGGGGACTAATGACCTCAGAAGTTAAGTCCCATAGTGCTCAGAGCCATTTGAACCAATGGTCGCGGTTCCCATTTCCTCTCTTGCACATTCATTTGCATTTCTTCCTCTATCAATTTTACCAATACTGCCGGTAATCCGACCATTTACTATGTCAGTTATGTAGTGTACCAAAGCTACCAAACCTTAGTTTTGGTAGTGCGCTGCACCAAAGATGATCAACAAAGATCACTGCTTCAAAAAGAAGACGATCTTGCGGCGTTGCCGCCTAAATGAGGCAGCTAAACGGGAAATTTGAGAGCGGCTAGCTAGTGGCGACGGCGTTTCTAATCCAGTGGCTCAAGCCGGTGGCGAGGCCGTAATCTGCGCAGGGCAGCCGCGCCGCCATAAGGCGCGCAGGCGCCGCGCCAGATAAGACGGGGCTTCCCCGGGCAGGCCGCAAGTGGATCGAACACGTGACCCGCCGGCGCAGCCGAGGCGCGCGCGCAGTTATTAAAAGGCGGTGGCGGCCCGCCGGGTTTATGGTCCAATCACGCTGATAACCCGGCGGGAGCCGGCAATTACCGGGATAGGGATAGGGACAGGGATAGGGCCGCGGCTAACGAACGCCCCCACGCCCCGAGGCGCTACCGGCCGCGCCGCCTGCCCTTCGTTTTACAGCTGGCTGCATTGTAGGCGCCGAGTGCTGATGAGGGCGCAGGTCTCTGCCGGCCCGCCGGCTGCTGCGCCGAAATAAAAACACGGCGGATCAACGCCGGGGCCGCTGCTCTCATTTGCGGCCGCTATCGATCAGCAGGCGTGCGGTCGACGTGCGCGCGTGCCGCGATACTCGACCTCCGGTCGCTCTCGATCGCCACGTTCGCCACTCGATTGCGTTTCTCAGCCAGCGCTTTCGAAATCTTGATACCCACAAAAGTCATTTTCTTACTGATAATGGCGTGATTTACATTCTTCTCTCTACAGTCATGTATTGGATCTTGAAAAAAATGGCTCTGAGCACTATGGGACTTAACATCTGAGGTCATCAGTCCCCTAGAACTTAGAGCTACTTAAATCCTAACTAACCTAAGGACATCACACACACCCATGCCCGTGGCAGGATTCGAACCTGCGACCGTAGCAGTCACGCGGTTCCGGACTGAAGCGCCTAGAACCGCTCGGCCACCGCGGCCGGCTATTGGATCTTGAAGCTCGCCTTAGTTTCCGCCTTATGCAAGACATCTATTGATTAATTTTTTTTTTACCCAATATGTTTCAGTCCTTTTTTTTGCCATCTGCAGTGGGTATTTTCATTCTTCGGTCTGAAAATTATTATGATATGGTAACATTTTAATTTCGTGATTTTTCCGTCGTTGCTTCAAAATTCATGGATGCATGTTCCGTCTATTCAACTAATTGAGGTCAGTTTGTTTATTTCCATACGCGTTTCTCTTCTTTTATTTGTGAAACATCTTCAGTGGTCTGTAATACATGTTTGTTTTTATACATGCAATAAAAGTATTATGAGGTAGTAATAATAATAATGGCGTGTGACGAGGGCCTCCCGTCGGGTAGACCGCTCGCCTGGTGCAAGTCTTTAGATTTGACGCCACTTCGGCGACTTGCGCGTCGATGGGGATGAAATGATGATTAGGACAACACAACACACAGCCCCCGAGCGGAGAAAATCTCCGACCCAGCCGGGAATCGAACCCGGGCCCTTAGGATTGACAGTCTGTCGCGTTGACCACTCAGCTGCCGGGGGTGGACGTATGAGGTAGTTACAATATGTTACTCTGTTACATTTAATAATGCTGTTCTCTCACGAAATTTGTGTTACAAAAGTTTATTCTAACCTGAAAAACAAGATACGAGGGCGAGTCAAGTGAAAACCTTCAATTTGTAATAACAAATGGAAAATTCGCGCCGCTATCCTGTAAGTTGGTAAGCGTGCTACAAACAGCGTGCAGAATAGCCTGTAGGTGGCAGCATAGTGCAGATGCACACTTACCCTAGCAGTATCGGTATAAAGATGGCCGCCCCACTTGCGACTTGAACCAGAGGAAGAACAGCGTTCTGTTTCTCGGTTTTTGCGTAGTGAAGGTGTGAAACCTATTGAAATTTATCGACGAATGAAGATTCAGTACGGTTGAAAGGTCTCTGTTGGATTCCTTTCATGTTAATTTCTGAAATCTGTTGTCATTTACGGCATAAATTCCTCTTCTAAATTTACTGTGGTGTTTCGGGCTATCTGGGAGGAGACTGAGCAGTGAAACGTGTTACTTTTACACATAAACAAGAACGATCTGTCACACTATTACACTTTAAAACACAGTTTATATGTAATTCATGTCACGCAGTCTCATACGGAACCTACATCCGCTTTCTTTTATATACCGTATATCATAAGATACTGTCATCCCCCTTCCCTTCTGTGTGAGAGGATGAATGAGCAAATGTATTTCTAGTTGCATGCTGGATGGTAGCAGACAAGCCTGTCTGCTAGAGAACAGTAGGACCAACGTCGGAACAGGTAGCTACGCTTTTTAAAAGCAGAGAGGTTTCTATTCTTAGTATGGTCCTGTCCGTCCCTAGTCATGTTGGTATAGGAAGCTGCCTCTCTGGCCACTTCAGTTTGTATTTGTGAGCCACCCTCAGGAAGGGACCAGGGCAGTCTGTCCGAGGCGAGCGTCTGAAGTGGTAAGATCTCTGGCTAAGCGCGTGTCTGCTAAGTCCGTAGGACAATGGATTTCTTAAGTTCAGCCTAACTGAAAATTTAATCACCTTTATTTCAGGTTTAGCTCTAAAATATCTAATGTTATCTTAAATTGCAACGCAGTGTGATTCGAGTGTACAGTTCAGAATATCTTCCGGTAGTTGCTTTGTCACTACTTTGTGAGTAAAGTGGAACCACGTGTTGGTCAGTAACTCTAAGTTCATCAATCTTAAATGCGAATGTGCGTGAGATTATAACGTCTCGTCTTGACAATATTTTTCAATATAGCAACTTTTGTTTATGTTCAACCCACGTGGGGTGTACTTTGTGAGACCAGTACCACGTGCTTATACAATTGTTTGACCCATCAGATTAATAGTAAGACGATAGTAACCAGTTCGAGGTTTTTGTTTTGTAAATTGCGTTTCGATCTAATTTATTTTAATCATCAAAATTATTGTGGAGTTGCGCTCTTTGTGTAAGCCAAGTTGACCACGTGCAGCATGTGGTGTAATCATCAAAGCAGTCCTCAGCTATTCTTTTCGGGAAGATTTCACAGAGAATTAGTATGAATTTAATATACCAGTGTGTGGTAATTTCATGACGGACAGGATTGCGCTATGAACGTAATTTCTTTGGGTGAAAATTGAATCGGTTGGTTGTGTTTAATTTCCTCTTGCATATGTTTCAACGTTCTTCGTGTTTTTATTTTATGAATGCAGTGTTGTATGTAGTCTCCCAATCTTGGCTCCCTATTTTACGTGTTCCGTAAGATTACAAACTCACATTTTCACAATCCTAAATAAGGCACAGTTTAGTTATGAATCAAGTTTAATATGGGAGGAGAAGTTCCGCCTTATGCAAGACACCTTTTTTCTTTTGTTTCACCCATACATGTTTCAGCACCTCTGTGCCATCATCAGTGGGTTTTATTTTATTTTTAACTGTAAATTTGTTGTTAACATATTAACATTTTTGTCGTTTACAACATTATGTAAAGGTTGCATTTATAACTTAATTGGCGAAAAGTAACATACCTTACATTATATTATTGTCCTCTTGTTTTGGTAGCTGTTATGCTACACAATATACAACATGTCATCTGCAAACAGCAAAACGTAATTTATTTTCTATTTGTTATGTATTTACGAACGGGAATAAGACTGTATCACGTGTTCTTTCAGTAACTTACAGTTTTAAAGTTGTGGTACGTTTTCCTGTTTTGTTGGAGAAGTAAATGGGCTTACTTCTTTGCCTGTGTTCGTGTGGTAATGCAGTTTTTCGATTACTCAAAACATAGGCTGAGTTTTCGCTGCCATTACGTGTTGTTGTGGCTGTGTGGCGTTCATTTGTTTCGTAGCGTGTTCTGCTGGCTGAGGCGCGCGAGTTTGAATTGTATTTGGTGTTAGTTGTGTGTGGTTATGTGGAATTGCCTGTGTGTGATGAGTACTGGGGCAGAGAGAGAGAGAGAGAGAGAGAGAGAGAGAGAGAGAGAGTGTGTGTGTGTGTGTGTGTGTGTGTGTTTTACTTGTATAGTTCTTGTATTGTGGCGAAGAGAGTTTTGTTGCAGAGTGATGTGTATTCATTGAGTACTTTCTTTCCTTGGGCTATTGATTTTTGGATGTGGTAGTTTTCTTCTATAGTTAATTTTTGGTATAGGCTGCTGCTAGTTTTTAGGATGTGAAGGTCAGTTTCAATGTTTGTTGGGTGGTGGTTGTGTGCTACCAGGTGGTCTGCAAATGTTGAGTGTGTGCTGTTGCTTTTCAGTGCTCTGAGGTGTTCATTATATCTGGTTCTGAAGGTTCTGCATGTTTGGCCCACATATACAGATTGACAGCAGTTGCAAGTAAGTTCGTAGATGCCAGACTGGCTGTATTTGTCAGTGTTGGTGGTAATACAGAGCAGACTTGGAAGAATTACCACCAACACTGACAAATACAGCCAGTCTGGCATCTACGAACTTACTTGCAACTGCTGTCAATCTGTATATGTGGGCCAAACATGCAGAACCTTCAGAACCAGATATAATGAACACCTCAGAGCACTGAAAAGCAACAGCACACACTCAACATTTGCAGACCACCTGGTAGCACACAACCACCACCCAACAAACATTGAAACTGACCTTCACATCCTAAAAACTAGCAGCAGCCTATACCAAAAATTAACTATAGAAGAAAACTACCACATCCAAAAATCAATAGCCCAAGGAAAGAAAGTACTCAATGAATACACATCACTCTGCAACAAAACTCTCTTCGCCACAATACAAGAACTATACAAGTAAAACACACACACACACACACACACACACACACACACTCTCTCTCTCTCTCTCTCTCTCTCTCTCTCTCTCTCTCTCTCTCTCTGCCCCAGTACTCATCACACACAGGCAATTCCACATAACCACACACAACTAACACCAAATACAATTCAAACTCGCGCGCCTCAGCCAGCAGAACACGCTACGAAACAAATGAACGCCACACAGCCACAACAACACGTAATGGCAGCGAAAACTCAGCCTATGTTTTGAGTAATCGAAAAACTGCATTACCACACGAACACAGGCAAAGAAGTAAGCCCATTTACTTCTCCAACAAAACAGGAAAACGTACCACAACTTTAAAACTGTAAGTTACTGAAAGAACACGTGATACAGTCTTATTCCCGTTCGTAAATACATAACAAATAGAAAATAAATTACGTTTTGCTGTTTGCAGATGACATGTTGTATATTGTGTAGCATAACAGCTACCAAAACAAGAGGACAATAATATAATGTAAGGTATGTTACTTTTCGCCAATTAAGTTATAAATGCAACCTTTACATAATGTTGTAAACGACAAAAATGTTAATATGTTAACAACAAATTTACAGTTAAAAATAAAATAAAACCCACTGATGATGGCACAGAGGTGCTGAAACATGTATGGGTGAAACAAAAGAAAAAAGGTGTCTTGCATAAGGCGGAACTTCTCCTCCCATTTTCTTAGCAAGCACGGAGACAACAAGAAGAACTGCACCACAAGATGATCAAGTTTAATATGCTGAAATTTCAATGATCAATGTTAAAATAAATGTCCAGATATAAACTGATTTATTTCTTTTTATTTAAATTGTCATTATATATATATATATATATATATATATATATATATATATATATATATATATATATATATATATCACCGGTTATCGTAAGATGAATACTAGAAGATTATAATTAATGTTAGTCTGGTTGGGAATTTGGTAAGTTAGACTGGATACCTGGTGAAACAGTTGCTCAGTAATGCAAGGTTAACTTCATCAGATAGCTCACAGCTTTTAAACCGCTTTTATTGTCTATCAGCACCGCTTACTGAATCAAATTAAGTAACAACATTACACGGTGATGCATGTTTGTCACAGCAGCAAGTCTACGAATGGAGTAGGAAGTTCGCAAATGGTGTGACTTCCGTGGAAGATGTTCCTCGTCCAGGTCAGGTAAACGAGTTTGACTCCACAGGACACTGCAGCAGTTGAAGCCATACTGAAGGAAAACCGCCTAGTGACACTGAATGACATTGCAGCATGTTTATAGATTAGTCATGGGTCAGCACACTACATTGTGCATGATGTGCTCCAGTTTCAAAAAGTGTCTTCAAGATGGGTGCCACGGCAGCTGACTCCTGAAATGAGAGAACGACGTGTTGATGCTCGTGAAGAACTTCTTCGCCGCTTTGAACGAGAAGGTGATGGCTTCTTTGCAAGAATCGTTACTGGGGACGAAACCTGGGTTCACTTCCACCAATCGGAAACGAAGAGAACGAGCGAGGAATGGCGGCATTCCTCATCATCAAAACCAAAGAAGTTTCGAACAGAACCATAAGCAGGGACGACAAAGGCGTTACATGCGTAGAGGCACCACTGTCACCAGTGCGTCATTCACAGATCTCCTAAAAAATCATCTGCGGCCTGCAATCAAATAAAAGCGACGTGGATTGCTGTCAGCAGGTGTCCTTTTGCAACATGACAATGCAAGGCCCCACACTGCCCATACAACAGTTGCAACAATCACAGACCCGCATTTTGAGTGTCTTCCTCATCCACGATAATCACCAGACCTTGCCCCAAGTGATTTCCATATGTTTGGACCACTCAAAGACGCAGTGGGAGGAAATAAATTCCGTTCTGATGAAGACGTACGCCACACGGTGCATGAGTGGTTGTGCGGACTACCAAAAGAATTTTTTGCTAAAGGAATTTATGCACTTTGTAAGCGCTGGAGGACTTGCATTGAGCGTGGGGAGATTATGTTGAAAAGTGATACAGCTTTGTACCACTTCTGCACAATAAATAATATTTAAAAAATATTTGAGGTTTTTATTTGACTCACCTTCGTAAAAACATGACTAAATCTAACATAGTAACATATTGCAACTACCACATAACACATTTATTAAATGTAGAAAAAGAAACATGTGTTATAAGCCACTGAAGATGCTTCACAAATAAAAGAAGCGAAACGCGTATGGAAATAAACGAATTGCCCTCAGTTAGTTGCATGGACGGAACATTCCACCATGAATTTCAATTTACGCATCAAATTATTCATGTTTATAAAGGAGCGATAATTAGGCGGTTTTTTTGCGTTTCTTTGTACATGTAGCTAACGTTGATAAATTTCAATGAAAGAATGGAACATTTTTGTCGCACATTCATGGTTGATAAACTTGATTACACCAAGGATTGCAAAAAAAATTTCAACAATGTACAGCGTGCAGTTCATTGTTGACAGCCGTTTGAACTGATCAATGTGTCGACTGTGATTGAAAATGGAGAAAACAGAGTTTTCATACGAAGGGTTGGACTACAGCACAGATCATAACACAACTGAATCAAGTTCACGAGGAATTTTTACCATCATTGAAGACCATTTACTTTTGGATTCATGAACTTAAATGGGGCTGGACAGACACCGAAGTCGAAGGACGCTCTGGAAGACCAGTTGAGATCACCATATAGGAAACCATCGACAAAATCCATGATAAAAATCCGCGAGACTTCCTCGACTGTAGGTATTTCAACTAAGCGAGAGCATAATACCCTGCACGGGGAACTAGCTACGAAGGAGCTTTGTGTGACGGGGGTGCGGCGATTGCTCACAGTCGACTAAAAGCGTATCGGGCACAACGTTTCAACACTATGTCTGGCGATGTTTAATCGCAATCCGCAAGACATTTTGCGTCGATTTGTGACATCTGATGAAACCTGCGTTTATCGTTACACTCCAGAATTAAAACGACAGTAACTAATGTACAAAGACTGGTGAAAGTGCACTAAGGAAGTCAAAGACTATTTTGTCAGCTGGTAAGGTGATAGCGACTGTTTTTAGCGATTCCCAAGGAATAATCCTCGTCGATTACTTTTAAAAAGGCAGAACCATAAATGGACCATATTATGCTTCGTTGCTGGATTCTCTGAAATTTGCGTGAGACCAAGGAGGGCAAGCAGAAAAGTGCTCTTTCGTCAGGGTAATGCACCATCCCACACACTAGTGACAACGGTGATGAAAATAGGTGGACTGGGCTTTGAAATGGCGCCTCATACGACATAGTCACCAGACTCTACCCTTAGTGACTTCCTCCTGTTGCCTAACTTAAAGCTTTGTCTTGCTGGCAAAAAATTTTCATCGAATGAGGAAGTGATAATTGTAGTCAACGAGTATTTTGCAGAGTTTGACAGAAACAATTTTCCGATGGGTTTTGAAAAAGCTGGAGGACCGATGGACTGAGTGTATATCCATCAAAGCAGATTATGTCAAGAAGTAAGGTGAGTTGCTTACGAAACAAAAATGGCTCTGAGCACTATGGGACTTAACATCTGAGGTCATCAGTCCCCTAGAACTTAGAACTACTTAAACCTAACTAACCTAAGGACATCACACACATTCATGCCCGAGGCAGGATTCGTACCTGCGACTGTAGCGGTCGCCCGGTTCTAGACTGAAGCGCTTAGAACCGCTCGGCCACAGCAGCCGGCGTTTATGAAACCATCAACTTTCAAAAATGGTTCAAATGGCTCTGAGCACTATGGGACTCAACTGCTGAGGTCATTAGTCCCCTAGAACTTAGAACTAGTTAAACCTAACTAACCTAAGGACATCACAAGCATCCATGCCCGAGGCAGGATTCGAACCTGCGACCGTAGCGGTCTTGCGGTTCCAGACTGCAGCGCCTTTAACCGCACGGCCACTTCGGCCGGCCACCATCAACTTTTCTTGCTATCTTACTAGACTTATCAAAACACTCTCGTATATAATTCAAGAGGAAATATTGTACGTTTATGGTATGGAGAAATTAGACCTAGAATACCAGTCTGGTTTTAGATCGAAAGTCGCGTTATTTAGCTTACTACTCATAATTCTCAATTCTGTAACCTTTGTTACCCGTTATTTTCGATGTATTAGGATGCTTATTTTCTTTTGTAACACACGTTTTGATGGTTATGTTCGCATTTATTTTGTTCTGTCACAAAACACAAGGTTTCTTTGTCATCTGATCTTCTCTCTTCTATGAAAACGTGCGAACTTAATCGAGAACCGGACTTCTCTCTCACACACACACACACACACACACACACACACACACACACCAGGTCCGAATCTGACCTGACTTCCAGACGATTGGCTCCAAATTCAACTTGAAAATTAAATTGCTCATCCAAGTCTAAACGTAGAACATATACGATATACTATGAAAACAGAAACATACCATTAATTTAAAGCCGTTGTTGGTTAAGATATTTATTGTCACTTCTCGTTACCAGTTTCGAAATTTCTTCATCGTCAGATGGTTGCCGTACGGGATGAACTCTTAGTCAGACCTTGGTTGTTTTGCTAGTCATGGTGCCATATCGTGAGAATATTTTATTTGGTATATATTCATAAAGGAATTGAAGATAAATGAAATTTAGAAATTATATAGCTGCTGTTCAGCAGATGTACTTATAGTGAACCTGTCTCGATAGCTTTGAAGACTTGCGTTTCTCTTATTTTCCTTGTAACAGGTAGCACTATCAAGGTAAATGTATTCCAATGTTAGAACCACAATCACGCAACCACAGAGTAAAAAAGGGGTCACCACTGCCACCACTTTTACAACGAACAATATGATTTCACGTACACTTTACGTGTTCTACATTTAATGACAACTTACAAAGACGCTACAAAGTAAAGATTCACATTGTTAAGAGTATGTGTCGGAGACGAGGTGAAAGATGTGTATTAGCTCGGTGTGTTTACCACATAATAGATAAATAATCGAATTGTGACACAAAATAATTAAACATGATAGTTCCTTAAAAACAAACACGAGATAATGTTTTTAATAAAAGTAGCTCGTATTCTTAACACATGTTACATATATCATTTATTAGGAACATGTGAGGCATTTCTCTGTGGGGAAATTTATTTTCGTGGCCTATGAGAGAGTAGCATTTGAAAGATTTCTAGACAGCACTGTTAGCTAGTTCACCCTGTTCAATGAGGACGTTGTGTGGTGATATGCATTTTTTTGTAAATATTTCTATTTCATCGAGAATATTCATAATATTGCCCTTTCCTGCATAGTGAATCATCTGTAGGTTACTGTAATGCTTTGTATAGAATGTTTTTCTTCAGCAATGTGAAGAGCAAAGGTGGACTTGCTTAAACTTTTTAGCCAGACTGCATTGAGGTTCCTTGAATCTTATCTTGAAGCTTCTGTCTGTCTGGCCAATGTAGTGTTTTGGACAGGAATCGCATCCTAGTTTGTATATACCAAATTTATTGTGAGGATGGATGAAAGTACCTATATAGTGGGTAGCTTGATGTTGCAGCTTATTGTTTGTGAAGAAACTTATTCTCAAAGTTGTATTTTTGAACAGATTAACTATCTTATAGGACAGTCTTCCTAGAAAGAGCATAGCAGCGTATTTTGTACTAGTTTTAATAGCTTGTACTGGCAACAAAGAGGTGCTAAATGTGTTGTGTTTGGTTTTTATTTTCTCTGAACTTTTGCCATTATGGGAAGGGTTCTAACCATTGTTCCTGGCAGCTGTTTTAATTACATTAATTTCTTTTCGTTCTTCTGTTTTATCAAATAAGGTCTTATGCACCTGATTCATTGTTGCTGTGAAGTATGCTGTTTTATGTTGATATGGGTGACAAAAACGGTTGTCACTATCGACATTAGTGGTTGTTGATTTCCTGTTTATGCTGGACTGGTGAATCTTATTTTTAATCAAAACTAAAATTTCGATAAAATTAATGATCTTATTATTTTTAAGTTCCACACTGAAGGTGATATTTTTGTACACGTTGCTTGAGCTGATTTACAAAGGTGTCTACTTTCGTTATGGAATATCACGGCGCGCCATTCCATCTTCCAAATGATCCTCTGACAGCACTAATCGATCTGTGCACGTGGATGCTGTGGCCTGAGTTGAAGATGAGCTACAGGTGTGCGTGCCTCTAGTCCCGTTGCTAATAAGCGGTTCGCAGCAGTTAGTGTTGACACATCTGGGCTCATAGGCCCTCTTACCTCTGTTGTGGAAGCTGTACGATCTTCCACGACTGTCCTTACAATACGACGATACTGGCGGGTGTCAGTGCTTAGTGGACGTCCAGAACGTTCACGTGGCCACTGACACCAGCATTGTTGCACAACTGACACAGTACCACCAACTTGCGTGGCAGTTCTCCAAAAGGACCCTTACGCCACTCGGAAAGTCACACTTTGACCCCTTTCAAACTCGCTCATTTAGCTGTAGGAAGCATGAGTGTGTCTGCGTGACATGGTCGACTGCTTGCTTCAAACGTTTGCACCACACCGAGCGTTCTGGCTCCGGGCATTCCCTATTGAAGGGAGACACTGATGGTGCTATGGTAGATATGCAACCACGCTATCCGTTGGTAGATGACGCAGAAACCTTTATCAGTACATCTACTATCCCCAAGGCGGTATTTGCCGACATCGGATCAAAATCGACGTCGTCCTTCCTGGTGTATGTATAAAACACGCTCTAAATTCGGAGACACAGTCTTTGTAAACAACAGTGCTTTCATGGAGTGACACATGTTTGACTATGTAGCATAATATTCAACAGAAAACTTTTGTGATTATCGTCGCTTTTGTGATTTTACTTAACTTGTTTACACTGCAGTAGCATAAGAACCGCCAATGGTAGTAACTAGTTCTGCGACACAACAGAGTAATGTACACCGCAGTTTTTACTGAAATGAAATGGTTTGAAACCGTTGTATATGAAGGGCTTATTTCAATAGTGGTACAAGTCCATTTTTGTTCATTTTGAGATACAGTGTCCTAAAGTTAAGTGAGCGCTGAAAAATATGCAGGTGAGATACCAGAAATATTCAAGCATATTGCTTCTTGCTAGAGATGAACCTTTCTTTCTGTTTGTTTGGATCATTAATTTCAGAAGGATTACAGGCAGACAAGTGGAGGTAATGCACTTGTACCACTATTGAAATAAGCCCTTCATATGTTTACCAGTTCTTCTGACAACAGAGGAACACATCGAAATGTGTGCTGAGAAATTTGCTCATTAGGCTACCTGAGGCGTTCAGCAATAGCAGCTACGACGTGTAATGTAAGAAATTAAACAAAAATAAAAACTATAAGCGAAATTTCGGTAAAGTTAAGAAGAAAACAGATACTGGAGGCGTTGAGAGGAGACTAAATAAATCAGCGTTTTAAGGATCTTTTGCAGCTGATGTTGTTCAAATGGTTCAGAGGGCTCTAATCACTATGGGACTTAACATCTGAGGTCATCAGTCCCCTAGATTTAGAACTACTTAAACCTACCTAACGTAAGGACATCACACACATGCATGCCCGAGGCAGGGACCTGCGACCGTAGCAGCGGCGTGGTTCCAGACTATAGTCCCTAGAACGGATCGGTCACAGCGGCTGGCGCTGATGTTGTTATTAAAGATGACCAACGATAAATGAAAATAACTTACAAGATGAGTGTTCACACAAGCGAAATTAATGTGAGAAGATACTATTTTAAAATCGCATTTGACAATTTCGTTACCTACCAGTTACTCAGGAAAATGTTAATTCATTAAAAGCATTGCGATAATAAGGGCTGTGAAGTGCTATGAAACACGTATATTTAGCCCCAAAGTTAAACGACTGAAACTCAAGGCACTTTGTATGGCAGGTACTTTATTAGTAACAGAGTAAGGCTCACGAGGAGGGAAGAAATTGTATCTTCTGAAGTGTTAATAATAATCTTCTAGGATAGATATATATGTTCTCTTTCTCTGCAAAAATTTGAATATAGAAGCCTAGGAACACTCCTGGCAAACCGTATGTTTAGGTTCTCTCAGTCACGGATTTCTCACAGTAGCAGTAAAAATCACTTGCCACTGCACGCGCGTTATCTAGGTTACCTGTTGTAACGTTTAATCCCTCCAGCCCCGATCCTTTCTCCTCCAGAACTCGTTAAGCCATTACGCAAAGGCGGCTAACATCTCAGCAAACACTCCAGCCCTGTCAGTTACAGGGAATGCTCTAGCGCCGGCAGCTAACGGCAAGAAATATCCATGCCTTTTTCATTTCCATTTATCACCGATTGCTTTCTTCCGAATTCAGAGACGCAAATTATTACGTGCCCCTTATGTTGACATGGAGTATTACATGCAGATGTCTCATTAACCCGTTCCTTCTTCTGGTAAGACATCTCAAAATACTGTAAATGAAGGGTGGGTAAAACACTGTAGATGGATGGTGGGCAAAATAAACTGGCCCAAAGATATTTCATGCACCTTAAGATACGTAACCCAACTTACATCACCCACAATTTTCTGATAATCCAACTCATTTCGTCCCGGGTTTTCCACGATTCATCTTTCACTCTGGAAATACACTCCTGGAAATGGAAAAAAGAACACATTGACACCGGTGTGTCAGACCCACCATACTTGCTCCGGACACTGCGAGAGGGCTGTACAAGCAATGATCACACGCACGGCACAGCGGACACACCAGGACCCGCGGTGTTGGCCGTCGAATGGCGCTAGCTGCGCAGCATTTGTGCACCGCCGCCGTCAGTGTCAGCCAGTTTGCCGTGGCATACGGAGCTCCATCGCAGTCTTTAACACTGGTAGCATGCCGCGACAGCGTGGACGTGAACCGTATGTGCGGTTGACGGACTTTGAGCGAGGGCGTATAGTGGGCATGCGGGAGGCCGGGTGGACGTACCGCCGAATTGCTCAACACGTGGGGCGTGAGGTCTCCACAGTACATCGATGTTGTCGCCAGTGGTCGGCGGAAGGTGCACGTGCCTGTCGACCTGGGACCGGACCGCAGCGACGCACGGATGCACGCCAAGACCGTAGGATCCTACGCAGTGCCGTAGGGGACCGCACCGCCACTTCCCAGCAAATTAGGGACACTGTTGCTCCTGGGGTATCGGCGAGGACCATTCGCAACCGTCTCCATGAAGCTGGGCTACGGTCCCGCACACCGTTAGGCCGTCTTCCGCTCACGCCCCAACATCGTGCAGCCCGCCTCCAGTGGTGTCGCGACAGGCGTGAATGGAGGGACGAATGGAGACGTGTCGTCTTCAGCGATGAGAGTCGCTTCTACCTTGGTGCCAATGATGGTCGTATGCGTGTTTGGCGCCGTGCAGGTGAGCGCCACAATCAGGACTGCATACGAGCGAGGCACACAGGGCCAACACCCGGCATCATGGTGTGGGGAGCGATCTCCTACACTGGCCGTACACCACTGGTGATCGTCGAGGGGACACTGAATAGTGCACGGTACATCCAAACCGTCATCGAACCCATCGTTCTACCATTCCTAGATCGGCAAGGGAACTTGCTGTTCCAACAGGACAATGCACGTCCGCATGTATCCCGTGCCACCCAACGTGCTCTAGAAGGTGTAAGTCAACTACCCTGGCCAGCAAGATCTCCGGATCTGTCCCCCATTGAGCATGTTTGGGACTGGATGAAGCGTCGTCTCACGCGGTCTGCACGTCCAGCACGAACGCTGGTCCAACTGAGGCGCCAGGTGGAAATGGCATGGCAAGCCGTTCCACAGGACTACATCCAGCATCTCTACGATCGTCTCCATGGGAGAATAGCAGCCTGCATTGCTGCGAAAGGTGGATATACACTGTACTAGTGCCGACATTGTGCATGCTCTGTTGCCTGTGTCTATGTGCCTGTGGTTCTGTCAGTGTGATCATGTGATGTATCTGACCCCAGGAATGTGTCAATAGAGTTTCCCCTTCCTGGGACAATGAATTCACGGTGTTCTTATTTCAATTTCCAGGAGTGTATTTTGCGGCTCATTCTACACTGGTATTCCTACAAAATTCAGAATGTGTACCATGTGAAGCCCAAGATAGGCTACAATGCCGTGACTTCGCTTTTCGTTTTTTGGCACGTACGGATAAGTATGACATGTTGCCTTGGAATGTTCTTTGGACGGGTGGGGCATATTTTGCACTGCACGGTGCCGTGGATGCAGAGAACTGTCGCATATAGGCTTCTACAGCGCCGCATATTCTCAGGAACATCCAGTGAACTCAGCGTATGTGACTGTGTGGTGTGGTTCCATAAGCTTCTTGACTGCCTGTCCATTTTTCTTTCAAGAGATGACATCTCGTGGGCTGTTCAGCGACATCTGCACGTTATAAGGATCTCGCTGGGCAACACATGATTCGAGAAACTTCCTGGCAGATTAAAACTGTGTGACGGACTGAGACTCGAACTCGGGACCTTTGCCTTTCGCGAGCAAGTGCTCTAGCATCTGAGCTACCCAAGCACGACCCACGCCCTGTCATCACAGCTTTACTTTCGCCAGTACCTCGTCTCCTACTTTCCAAACTTCACACAAGCTCTGCTGCGAGCCTTGCAGAACTAGCACTCCTGGAAGAAAAGATATTGCGGAGACATAGCTTAGCCACAGCCTGGGGGATGTTTACATCTCATTCTGGAAACATGATTCGAGCTTTGCAAGAACACAACCGTGTCTACACCACTATTTTCATGCAAGGTGGGGCGACACCTCATGTCGCTATCCGGTTGAAAGAGTTACGTCGACAAACCTTCTGTAACGACTGCTTCATCTCTAGGCAATAGTAAGACTTGTGGCCTTCCAGATCCCCCGTCCTAAACCCTTGTGACTTCTTGTTGTGAGGGTATCTGAAAGTTCCTGTCTATCAGGGATGCATCCAGACTCGTCCTGATCTGAAGGATTTGTCTCTGATCATACCGGATATGCTGTGAGCAACTTTCGATCAAGGCATGTTGCACGCGTAGCATGTAGCTGAGTCCAGAGACGATACTGAACACACGTTGTCACTTGTGACCATATCCTAATAAACGTTCCAGAACCACCGTTATCATGTGTTTTCCTGCATCCGCACCACGTTGTGACTGCTTGCAATGTCATATTTTCACCTGGTGGCAGAAAGTGGGACTAATTTTTTTTCAGCATTCTCACGAGTGCACCTGTTAGTGAACATACCGAAGTAGCTTCAGCGTCATGCAACGTATACAGTCCATACTGTACCCCTCGGAACACTGTCAGTTCAATTATAACCACCCGGTACCTTGAACAGCTTCATTAGTGTTTGGTTTTAAATTACAAACAGCACTGAATTATGAGACATGAAATAGTAATCCCTGTGTTATTAACAAGTACGACGTAGTGTTCCTTCGGAATTTCATGCATGTCCAAAGGAACATGGCATTGTACTTCTTAATAACACAGCCACTGCTATTTCGTCTTTATCCGCCTGTCCGTTCTTCCTGAACGGGAATATACATACTACATGAGTGCAGGTTGTGACGACATATGGAGGTTTGGGTCTGGCTATAATTAGTGCTGGGATGGTCAAAGTGGTTAAGGCGACCTCTCGCATAAAGTGGGAAATCCCACTTTGAGTCTCAGTCCACCTCAAATTTCCATTGTCCTCATTCCAATATAGGGCAACGGCCTTGCTGCAGTGGATACAACGGTTCCCGTCAGATCACCGAAGTCAAGCACTGTCGGGCGTGGCCTGCGCTTGGATGGGTGACCATCCAGCCACCATGCGCTGTTGCCATTTTTCGGGGTGCACTCAGCCTCGTGATGCCAACTGAGGAGCTACTCGGCCGAATAGTAGCGGCTCCGGTCAAAGAAAACCATCATAACGACTGGGAGAGCGGTGTGCTGACCACACGCCCCTCCTATACGCATCCTCACCTCAGGATGACACGGCGGTCGGATGGTCCCGATGGGCCACTTGTGGCCTGAAGACGTAGTGTTGTGCTTCATTCCAATATACAGCCGAAGGTGGTTCCTCATCGTAACTGCGAATACATTTCCTGAATTATGATAATTCAAATTCATCTATTTTGCAAATAACTAATCATTTTATTCCTTGAACATGAAACATCTTTCAGTACTTTTGTGCCATTCTCAGTTGGTAGTTTTAATAAGATCTTAGTTTTTACAATGTTGGATACAGTAAAATATTCCTTATATTATCATGTACTGTTACTTTCATGGTTCCTACCCTTGTCTGCAGTCCTATCCGTTGCAGAATTACGCACAGAAACGCTGTACATGTTTCTCAATGAACAACACTCATGCAATATACTGCCACAACTCTGAAAACCCAAGCTTCTTTCTCGATTCGATATTAGTTTCTCATTTTCTTTCCAGTAGATTTCTTTGGGTCTACCTCCTTGGTTGAGTGGTCAGTGTATATGGCTGCCATGCGGAGCATCCGGGTTCCATTCCCGGTACTGCCAAGGACTTTTCCTTGGTGGGAGGTCTGGTACGGGGTGCACTCAGCCTCGTGATGCCAAATGACGAGCTACTTGACTCTGTTGTAGCGGCTCCACTGTCTGAAATATCTGCAAAACGGCCAGGAGAGCCGTGTGCTGGTCGTATGTCACTCCATACTGCAGCCACATGACACGGCGACCGGTAGACACCCCTTGGGCCTTCACGACAAGGCGAGGAGCTCGTTTAGACTTCTTTGGTGGAGGCAGTGCCTATTTTGTGTCGCTGATATTTGTTTGCCGGCCGCTGTGGCCGAGTGGTTCTAGGCGCTTCAGTCCGGAACCACGTTGGTGCTACGGTCGCAGGTTCGAGTTCTACCTCGGGCATGGATGTGTGTGATGTCCTCAGGTTATTCTAGGGGTCTGATGACGTCAGATGTTAAGTCCCGTAGTGCTTTGAACCATTTGAACCCTTTTGATATTTGTTTGTGTTTAGTTAACAGTTGATACGAAAGTGGAGGCGCTACACCTCCATTAATTGCATATAGAATGAGTTGCTTGCTTGCCCGGTATTTCTTAATTATGCAGCCTCTTTTTCTGCAGTGTATCTAGAATTTACTCCTGAACTGAAGAGGCAAAGAATCTGGTACACCTGCTTAATAACATGTAGGGCCCCCATGAGCACGCAAAAATGACGCACACGTAATGTTATGGACTCAACTCATATCTGAAGTAGTGCTGGAGGGAACTGACACCATGAATCCTTAAGTACTGTCCATAGAACCGTAACTGTACCAGAGGGTGGAGATCTCTTCTGATCAGCAAGTTGCAAGGCATCCCAGATATGCTCAATAATGTTCATGTCTGGGGAGTTTTGGGGCTAGCGGGAGTTTTTAAACCCAGAAGAGTGTTCCTGGAGCCGCTCTGTAGCAGTTCTGGACGTGTGGGGTGTCGCATTGTCCTGCTGGAATTTCCCAAGTCAGTCGGAAAGCACAGTGGACATAAATGGATGGAGGAGACCAGGCAGGATGCTTACATACGTGTCACCGGTCAGAGTTGTATCTGGACGTACCAGGCGTCCCATATAACTCCAACTCCACGCGTCCCACACCATTACAGAGTATCCACCAGTTTGAACAGTCCCCTGCTGACAGGCACGTTCCATGGAGTCATGAGGTTGTCTCCAAACCCGTACACGTCCATCCGCTCTATACAATTTGAAACAAGACTCGTCCGACCGGGCAACATGTTTCCAGTCATCCGCCGGACGGGCGGCCGCTACGCTGTGAGCGGTGGCGCCGCCCAGTCCTAGGAGGAGGCGGAGCGTCTGGAGGCATGCAGACAGAACGGACAGCCGGCGCGCTTCCGGCCCTGATTGAGCCCATTAGCGGCCCGATTAGCGGCAATTAAGCCCGGCCTGCTCCAGCTCCCACGGCTCACGCAGCTGGAGGAAGCCGTGTCAATTGGAACTGATTTCGTTGGCCGCCGGCAGGAAGTTAATTGTCAGACGGACGGGACGGGCCCGCCGGGCATCTTGAGCCCAATGAAGCGGCGCCTACGCGTCTCAGGTGAACCCCAGCGAGAGGCAAACTCCCCCTGGTGCCTCTCCGCTGCACCATCCCGCGCCCACAGGGGTCTACACTGCCACCAGTTTTCACAATTTCTATCTATCTGAGTAGCAGACAGTGCCCAGATTTTCTGATATTATTAATATTTGATTGGTACATAAGTTCGTAGCGTTCTTGTTTTCGATTTTGCTCTTCCGGTTGCTGTGGTTTTGTCTATCGACTGTCATTTTTTATTTCTAGTTCACTGTTGCTATTCGAGTTTAAATATTGTCATTTTGTCGTTTGGAAGTAGTGAGTGGAGCTGTGGACGCTAGAAAATGGAGTGACAAGTGGAGAAATCGGAACGTTTCCGATAGGTTCTTCTGTCTGTGTTCAATAGAGCGCTGATAGCAGTAGAGGCATCAAGAAACGTTAGTGTCGTGTATGTAGATAATGCCATTGGACAGAGCACGCCAAGAGAACATGGTTTATTCGTTTTAAGGAGGATCGTTTTGACATTAGTGTTTCTCCACGTTCAGGAAGAGCTCTGGGTTTGCTAAAAATGTAGTTGTCGTGTGACTAGGGCCTCCCGTCGGGTAGACCGTTCGCCGGGTGCAAGTCTTTCGATTTGACGCCACTTTGGCGGCTTGCGCGTCGATGGGGATGAAATGACGATGATTAGGACAACACAACACCCAGTCCCTGAGCGGAGGAAATCTCCGACCCAGCAGGGAATCGACCCCGGGCCCTTAGAATTGACATTCAGTCACACTGACCACTCAGCTACTGGGGGCGGACTCTGGTTTTGCTGAAGATAATTTAAACGTACTAATCCGCAGTTATCGACGTCAGTGAACTCGAGAACTGGCAAGCGTGTGAACTGTGATCAGCGACATTTGCACGCAATGGGGAAGTTTCACAGTCGGGTGCATGGGTATCGCATGCTCCAAGTCAAAATCACAAAAATCAGCTGGAGCCCATAAGTGCATCTCTGCGTGCTCACACGTCAATCAGGTCGTGAACAACACTGACCACTCCTATCCTGTATCATTAGTGGTGACGAGGAATGGTGTTTTTGTGCTAACATAATGAAAGAAAAGGAATGGCTGAACTCAAACAAAGCAGCAACTAAGCGTACAAAGACTTGCGTGCTTCCACGAAAGGTAATGTTACGCCTTTGAAGAAACAGCGATGGTGTGATGAACTGCAGACTACTTTCCTCAGGTGCAACCATCGCTGCTGACATTTGTTGTCAACGATTGAGACGTCTTGCTGGCAAGAACAATGACCAACATGAGAGCGTGAAGGCTACTCCATGGTAACGCCCGCCCGCATTCTGCTAGACTGACAAAAAACACTGTACACGAGTTGGGTTGGGAATTCATTCCACATCCACTTTATTCATTTGATATTGCGCACTCAGATTTTCACGTTTTCCGCTCTCTACGAATAACTTTTAAGTAACTTTCTTTCCGGATGAAAAAGCGCTGCAAACATGATTCGACGAGTTCTTCCCCTCAAGACAACGTAATTTTTGCAGTCTTGGAATCGAGATGCTAGCCCAAAGTTGGTAGAGTGTTCTAAACAGTGATGCACGATGTATTATTCATAACTAAGGTCTCTGTTATGTGTGTCTGTTGTGTTTGTTAAAGATATGGAAAAACGCTGCCGGCCGGTGTTGCCGAGCGGTTCAAGGCGTTTCAGCTTGGAACCGCGTGACCACTACGGTCGCAGGCTCGAATCCTGCCTCGAGCATGGATGTGTGTGATGTCCTTAGGTTAGTTAGGTTTAAGTACTTTTAAGTTCTAGGGGACTTATGACCTCAGCTGTTAAGTCCTATAGTGCTCAGAGCCATTTGAACCATTTGAAAAACTCTACGATCTTATGTACCAACCTAATATTTGCAGCCATTTTCATAAACTGCTGCTTCTATCAATCTGTATAATTTACATAAGGAAAAATCCCTTTTTTTGCAACTGGATATTTTATTTCTCTGAACAGAACGCATTTCACGAATTGCTAGTGGTCATTGATAATGTGTCTACTTCCACAGGGACTTTAATAAAAACTGTGCACAAGCAATATACATCGATCATTAATATTAATCTGACCACCGCCAATGTTCGACTTCAACGCGCAATAACCACTCACAGACGGAAGATGGCAGTACTAGCAGTGGAGGGTACATAAAGCGTGTCGGGAAGACGCGGAAAATAGCGCAATCATTGTCGCTATGCGGAAACGGAGCCAATTATCTGACGTCCAAAAGATCAGGATCGTAGGATTTCAGTACAAGGGTGGAAACATCTCCGAAACTTAGTTCGTAAACTGTTGCGTCGCGGTGGTCAAAGCATACCGTGCTGACAAAATTGCCCTATCCAAAACTGGCGCCGAGGCAACTGTGATGCATCACGGGCCATAGATGACAGATTTATGGAGATGGTATCTGTTCTTTCGGATATATCCGAAAAAGCAGATACCATCTCTATACAGTTAAGGCTAACCAGCCATTGACCTTCTTCCTCTGTGCGCTTGCACACACATTGCGCGAACTCTTATGGGGCTCGGTAAGATTGTCTGCCGTGAGCAACGAGTGTAGTGGGCAGGGGTACTACGAATGTAGTGTGTGGACTTTAAGTTGGGAATGTGGATGTCACGGGGAGCGTGCAGGGGATAAATCCCTGCAGTCGCACTATACTCTTTGCCCTCCGTGGCTCAGATGGATAGAGCGTCTACCATGTAAGCAGGAGATCCCGGGTTCGTGTCCCGGTCGGGGCACACATTTTCAACTGTCCCCGTTGATGTATATCAACGCCTGTCGACAGCTTAGGGTCTTGAATTAATTATCATTTCATAGATGAGAGGGGTGAACGCCAGCTGCGAAGATGTGTTGTTGTTGTGGCCTTCAGTCCTGAGACTGGTTTGATGCAGCTCTCCATGCTGCTCTATCCTGTGCAAGCTTCTTCATCTCCCACTACTTACTGCAACCTACATCCTTCTGAATCTGCTTAGTGTATTCATCTATTGGTCTCCCTCTACGATTTTTACTCTCCACGCTGCCCTATAATGCTAAATTTGTGATTTGTATTCCTTTTTGCCTGCTTCATTTACTGCATTTTTATATTTTCTCCTTTCATCAATTAAATTCAATATTTCTTCTGCTACCCAAGGATTTCTACTAGCCCTCGTATTTTTACCTACTTGATCCTCTGCTGCCTTCACTACTTCATCCCTCAAAGCTACCCATTCTTCTTCTACTGTATTTCTTTCCCCCATTCCTGTCAATTGTTCCCTTATGCTCTCCCTGAAACTCTGTACAACTTCTGGTTCTTTCAGTTCATCCAGGTCCCAACTCCTAAAATTCCCACCTTTTCGCAGTTTCTCCAGTTTTAATCTACAGTTCATAACCAATAGATTGTGGTCAGAGTCCACATCTGTCCTGGAAATGACTTACAATTTAAAACCTGGTTCCTAAATCTCTGTCTTACCTTTATATAATCTAACTGATACCTTTTAGTTCTCCAGGGTTCTTCCATGTATACAACCTTCTTTCATTATTCTTAAACCAATTGTTAGCTATGATTAAGTTGTGCTCTGTGCAAAATTCTACCAGGCGGCTTCCTCTTTCATTTCTTAGCCCCAATCCATATTCACCTACTACTTTTCCTTCTCTCCCTTTTCCTACTACCGAATTCCAGTCACCCATGACTATTAAATTTTCGTCACCCTTCACTATCTGAGTAATTTCTTTTATTTCATCATACATTTCTTCAATTTCTTCGTCATCTGCAGAGCTAGTTGGCATATAAACTTGTACTACTGTAGTAGGTGTGGGCTTCGTATCTATCTTGGCCACAATAATGCGTTCACTATGCTGTTTGTAGTAGCTTACCCGCATTCCTATTTTCCTATTCATTATTAAACCTACTCCTGCATTACCCCTATTTGAAAAAAAAAAAAATGGTTCAAATGGCTCTGAGCACTATGGGACTCAACATCTTAGGTCATAAGTCCCCTAGAACTTAGAACTACTTAAACCTAACTAACCTAAGGACATCACATACACCCATGCCCGAGGCAGGATTCGAACCAGCGACCGTAGCAGTCCCGCGGTTCCGGACTGCAGCGCCAGAACCGCTAGACCACCGCGGCCGGCCCCTATTTGATTTTGTGTTTATAACCCTGTAGTCACCTGACCAGAAGTCTTGTTCCTCCTGCCACCGAACTTCACTAATTCCCACTATATCTAACTTTAACCTACGCATTTCCCTTTTTAAATTTTCTAACCTACCTGCCCGATTAAGTGATCTGACATTCCACGCTCCGATCCGTAGAACGCCAGTTTTCTTGCTCCTGATAACGACATCCTGTTGAGTAGTCCCCGCCCGGAGATCCGAATGGGGGACTATTTTACCTCCGGAATATTTTACCCAAGAGGACGCCATCATCCACGTCCCCATATTACAGATGTCGGAAACCGGAAATACTGCCAACTCATGTCGAAGAAAGTTGAACACCTAATCTGTATGTGGGTATTTCCAGCCTGGTGCGTAGGTGACATGATTGCCTCAGTGCCAACGCTGATTTTGCTTGAGTGGCATACCGATTATGGTCTGCACGATCTTCGTATGGAAACTTTTTCATCACCCCTTACATCTAATGTTAAATATTTAGAACGCCTGATGCCCCTAATATCGCTAGGTTAAGTACATGGTGACAGTTATTGAACTATATGAAATAAAATTGTCAGAACTTCTGAACGGTTTGGATTAGGACGTTCAAACTGCACGTTGGCCGCGGGGTGTGATGGTAATTAGTAAGCGCGTTCTGGTTTGGTTTAGCGACAATGCCCACTTTCATTTGGATGGGTTCGTCAACAAGAAAATTGGGGCATTTGGGGGACTGAGAATCCGCATTTCGAGATCGAGACGTCTCTTCCCTGAACGGGTAACAGTGTGATGTGCAGTGTCCAGTCACGGAATAATCGGTGCGACGTTCCTTGATGGCACGGTGACGTGAAGGGTTTGGAAGATGATTTCATCTCATTATCCAAAGTGACCCTAATTTCGGTAAGTTGTGTTTCATGCAAGACGGACTTCGATCCCATCGAAGCAGGAGAGTGTTTGATGTCCTTGAGGAGCACTTTGGGGGCCGCATTCTGGCTCTGGGGTACCTAAAGACCACTGGCGTGGGCCTCGATTAGCCGCATATTCTCCTGGTATGTACACATGTGACTCCTTTTTGTGGGGCTATTTTAAAGACAAGCTGTACGGCTATAACCCAAAAAACCATTTCTGAGCTGAAAACAGCCATGCAGAATTTCGTTATTCGGCTGGGTCACACCATCGCCAATGATGGCAGGCATATCGAACATGTCATTACCTAAATCCGAATATCTGAAGTGACGTTTACATGCTGAATAAATTGTGTGCACGCCGTAGTCTGTAACTAATTTACGTTTCTTCCATATAGCTCAATAATTGTCACCCTGTAAACAAATAAATACAGACCTCATCCGCAAAGTTTTTTTCCAACTCACTTCGATGCTGGTACATCAACCAGTTTGTGTTATATGAAAGAAACAAGCAGTCTTATTGGAGAGTAGAGGCTCTGAGCACTACGGGACTTAACATCTATGGCCATCAGTCCCCTAGAACTTAGAACTACTTAAACCTAACTAACCTAAGGGCAGCACACAACACCCAGTCATCACGAGGCAGAGAAAATCCCTGATCCCACCGGGAATCGAACCCGGGAACCCACGCGTGGGAAGCGAGAACGGTACCGCATGACCACGAGCTGCGGACTATTGGAGAGTTAAAATTCTGGCACACATCACCGGCAGAATACATTATGCTAACCTCCTGAACAAATTGCAACAAAGATACACGAAAAAAGGTCAGGTTTAACAAGGAAGAAAGTCATCTTCCATCAGGACTATACGCCCCCGCACACATGTGCCGTCTACATGGCAAAATTACACGAACTAAGGTATGCATTGTTGCCATACCCCTATTATTCACCTACTATAGCTCTGTCAGACCTCCAACTCTTCCCTAAATTGAAAATTTTTCTTCCTGGACGAAGATTGACTTCAAACGAAGAATTAATAGCCGAAGTTGACAAATATTTTGCAGGCCTTGAGGATACTCATTTTTGATATGGGATCAAGTCACTGTAACATCGCTGGACCAAGTGCATTAATCAACAAGGAGACTACATTGAAAAATGAAAAAGTTTCAGTGATGGAAGTACTTTTTTTCTATTCCGTTCCGAGAGCTTATCAAACTACACTCGTAAGGACTTACTGTAGGCCTGACCACGTTTGGTTTGTATTGCACTGCGCCACATTTCTTGAAAAGGACACAGCATAGTGTTTTTAAAACTTTGACAAGAGACAGTTACCTGCTGGCATATTTATATGCGCGGTATCTGATGTACCCATTGCTACCAAATATCAGCCAATCCCAAAATGCCTAAATAAAGGTGAAACACGTCGTTGGGAAGTAATAAAAGAATTTTAACGCTGCAATGAAGACTGCCTGTTTCTTCATATTCATCTGCAAAGCACGTTGAAAGGGTCCTGCAGCCACCTTTCATTAGTCCGGTAGCCCATTTTCACTAGCATTTCTCTTTCTTTTCCTTGTTTCTCTTTTCTCATAATTCTCATAGTGGTGTGATTGAATGAATGTGGTTGTGTGTCACGTTGCTAGACGGTGGCGTAGTCTGCTGCAGAAAGTCTGCGATAGTCGTACAGATTCAGCAGCAGTTGTACAGAATAGCCAACTTTCGTAGTGGTCAAGTAGGCAAAGAGGTTTGCGCTACTTGTGAGAAATCCACCTGCGTTACGTTGGTGTCGGAAATGGCATCTTTGGATTTTCCGGGCCACGCGGAGCTTGGAAGAGACTGGAGAAGAAAAAGGGGGCATTGTGCCGCCTGTACGGGAAGCGTCCACAGCTGTGCTCCAGTCGAAGAAGGGTGAGTTAGACTGACCGCGTGGCGCGTTGTTACTTGGCGAGGGGAGAGCTGTTAGCTTTTGGTCTCGCTTTTCAAATCTGGAAGATTGCTTTGCCTTGTCGTAGCAAGGAATGCAAAACTTTGGGAGATTTTTCTGTTAGTAAATTTCTATAGCAGACTTGGATCCGCCGGAAGAGCGCCACACAAAGGTGTTGATAAGAAGTGAGCACTCGCTTCTGTATGAATGTCTGTTTGCCTTCAGCTGTGCCTGTATAAGCTTTCATTTTTCTAAATATTCACAGCTTTACCTTCTGCTAAATTTTCCTTGATTTAAGTTTCCGTGGGGAGTCAACCACGTGGTTGAACATTAGAGTTTGTTGGGCTACCGTCATCACTAACTGTCCTATCTCATGTTTGTATTAAAGAATGTTAACTGCTCATGATTGCGTGATGTGATATTGTTGCAATTTGGCCACAATACCTTGCGTCTCCACAAACCACGTGGGCACGCGGGTGTACTGCGAAACGTGTACCGTTTCACGAGTTATTGCGATCAGTTATCAGGCAACAGCAGTTGTATGAATGATTCACACCAATGATTTTAGATGTAGATTATAACGGTGAATGTATCGACGATTTTCTTTAATGTTTTAGGAATTAATGTTATCAGGAATTGCGTACATGCCTCACATCCATATCTTAGGAATAAATGATTTTATTCTCAATTTTCTCTTGTATTCCGAGGTTACGTTTTCGCACCTACGCCACTTACCTCGTAGCTTTCCCGTTAGCACATCCAATGCGTTTCCTTACGCACAGGTCCAGTGATTAGTTTCCCCTTTTATTTTAAAACAAATGCTTTAGATTAAGTCTAATTTCCAGGTGTGTTGCTGGGAGCTGATCTTCTGCACAGTATTCATGCATTTTCTATTTTATTTTAAATGTTTGATTCTTGTGAACAGTGAACGGGCAATACTATTAATTACATCGCATCCCCTATGAGCGACACCACAACGTATGCATTTTTCTGAGGTTTTGGTCTGTGATCAAATTAATTTATTTTCCGATTCGGCCAAACCTTTGATTAGTTGTATGGTTAGAATCGATGGCGACCCTAGTCTTAACATAATAACCCGTAGAAACAGGTTAGTTACAACGTAATGCCGTATGGCGTCTCCTAAGTTCTGCTTGCGATTAGAAAGCAGTCTTGTTTCTCATTATCAACGTTCCACTCCATGATACAAAAATCTATCTGATGGTGCCTGTCACGCATGAGAATGCCCCGCAACGTTAAATTTTCCACTGTGACTTCACAACTCCACGTTCACGTCCCGTGTGAGGAAGGCTCCGGGCCAACGCACTTGCCGACACGGCAAGAGCAGGCTGGCGACTTGGGTCGCTGGCACGGAGCGGGCGACCAGCCGTTGACGCGTCCGAGCGCTACGGCGGTCAGCGACTGCGCATTCCTGCGGGCCCATCGATCAACGGGTCCGGCCGCTTCGCTTCGCCGTAATCGCCGGCCGATCTGATCGCTCATTACGGCCGCAGACGGCGAGGTGGGGCGCGTCGCGACGCGTCGCAGCCCTCCGTGACGGCCGACATAATGAGCGGAGTGTCTGCTGTCCGCCGCCCCCACCGCCCCCACCGCCGCCGGCCGCGAACACCTGCCGGCCCGGCCGCATTCCGATAACAATCCCGCCAGCGCCCGCGCCCGTCACGCCGCGACAACAAAACCGACGCGCGCCCGGGAAAATAATAAATATAAATGAACGTTATAAAGCGCAGTCATCTGCGCGCAGATAAGGCGATGCCATCGCCCCCACAATGCCCCATAGCCCACGCGGCCGGTTCCCGCAGCGGGCCCGCGCCTCCCTGGGGGGCTACCGCGCCTGGAATGTGTTTAATTTAAGGCGTCGCTCCGACAGTCGGCCCGCCCCCAGCCGCTCCCCATTCTTTAATAATCAGTTATGCATATTAAGTATGTAGACACGACCCCGAGTGTCCGTGTACGCCGCTGCCCGGAGAGAGATAGACTCAATTATGTGGGCCCGCGCCGAGTGTGCGCTGACTGCCGGCTCTGCGTCGTCGTACTGCAGCCGTCGCAGACGGCTGAAAGGACAGAGCGCTAGGGCCTCCATTTTGCGTTGTCCGTCAGTCTCTCTGGCACGGAAGGGGCGGGCAGAGTAATCACTGTAGTCATCTAACACAGTCTGTCGACACTGTAACCGCACTATGCCAACTTTTGGTAACCTGCTTTTATTCACTTTTACGACAATATTTATCACAATTGCAATATCCGGAATGAAAGGTCCGAGTGAATGCTATATACAGGGTGATCCATTGATAGTGACCGTGCCAAATATCTCACGAAATAGGCATCAAACGAAAAAACTACAAAGAACGAAACTCGTCTAGCTTGAAGGGGGAAACCAGACGGCGCTATGGTTGGCCCGCTAGACGGCGCTGCCATAGGTCAAACGCATATCAACTGCGTTTTTTAAAAAATAGGAACCCCAATTTTTTATTACATATTCGTGTAGTACGTAAGGATGAATGTTTTAGTTGGACCACTTTTTTCGCTTTGTGATAGATGGAGTTGTAAATGATGACTAACTGAAACCCTCAGCTGCCGACAGGTGTTGTTGATATACCTCGATGTGGACAGCTGAAAACGTATGCCCCGACCGGGACGCGAACCCGGCATCTCCTGCTTACATGCCAGACGGTCTACCCACCTGAGCCACCGAGGACACAGATGAATAGCGCGACTGCAGGGACTTATCCCTTGCACGCTTCCCGTGAGACTCACATTCCCAATTGTCCATAATTCTACATATGTAATGTACCTAATAGACATTTGCCCATTCACTCATTACTCGCGCACGCTTTGGCGATTCTCGTAAGAGTTTGGGCAACCTGTGCGCATTCGCACAGACGAAGGTCAATGGTTGGGTAGCCTTTAACTATATATATGAAGACAGTAACTGTTCTCGAAAGAACAGAATGCTGTTGCTGACCGTGCAGCTTTTCCCTGGAATAAATGATGACTGACAACTATATATACCAGACAGTCTATCTGTCTTCATATAGATGGAGTTGTAATAGTCATAAACGTATAAGTATGTGGTATCACGTAACATTCCGCCAGTGCGGACGGTATTTGCTTAGTGATACCTTACCCGTGTTAAAATGGACCGTTTATCAATTGCGGAAAAGGTCGATATCGTGTTGATGTATGGCTATTGTGATCAAAATGCCCAACGGGCGTGTGCTATGTATGCTGCTCGGTATCCTGGACGACATCATCCAAGTGCCCGGACCGTTCGCCGGATAGTTACGTTATTTAAGGAAACAGGAAGTGTTCAACCACATGTGAAACGTCAACCACGACCTGCAACAAGTGATGATGCCCGAGTAGGTGTTTTAGCTGCTGTCGCGGCTAATCCGCACATCAGTAGTAGACAATTTGCGCGAGAATCTGGAATCTCAAAAACGTCGGTGTTGAGAATGCTACATCAACATCGATTGCACCCGTACCATATTTCTATGCACCAGGAATTGCATGGCGACGACTTTGAACGTCGTGTACAGTTCTGCCACTGGGCACAAGAGAAATCACGGGACGATGATAGATATCTTCCACGCGTTCTCATTGCATTAATGTGGTATTTACAGGTAATCACGCTGTAACAGCATGCGTTCTCAGCAATGATAAGTTTACAAAGGTACATGTATCACATTGGGGCAACCGAAGTAAAATGTTCAAACGTACCTACGTTCTGTATTTTAATTTAAAAAAACCTACCTGTTACCAACTGTTCGTCTAAAATTGTGAGCCATATGTTTGTGACTATTACAGGATCATCTATTATAAAGCGAAAAATGTGTTCCAACTAAAACATTCATATTTCTTTACGTACTACACGAATATGTAACAAAAATTGGGGTTCAAATATAAAAAAAACGCAGTTGATATCCGTTTGACCTATGGCAGCGCCATCTAGGGGGCCAACCATAGCGCCATCTGGTTTCCTCCTTCAAGCTACACAAGTTTCGTTCTTTGTAGTTTTTTTCGTTTGACGCTTATTTCGTGAGATATTTGGCCCGGTCACGATCAATGGACCACCCTGTATAATACATTAGTCAACAGTAAGTAATCAAGATGCAAAAACGGATATATGAAAACTGTGCTCAGTGAAATTTGCGTTCGTACAAAAGATCTGTTAAGCTTGCGTTCAGTATTCCTGAGAACTACCTTTTCAACAAGTCAAGGCCTACCTGCACCCTAAGAGGTATCGACCAGTGGAAATTTTCCGTGTGGTCGCGGTGAGATTCTGTGTTGGCCTGTCGGAGACACGTCGATACTGCCACGCAAATGACCAGATATGCGAACATCCATCTCTCGGAAGTTAACAAACTACCTATTGGCTTCTGTCTCGGGTTCTTCGGCCGACGTTCATCTAATGATTTTTCTGACGTTTCGCCAGCACGAGTGGCTGGCATTGTCAAAGCCTCACCCTCCATCGCCAGTGGTGTACTGGAGCCGAGCTCGCGGCCGCAGACTATATGTACCTGGCGCGCCAACGTCCGAGGGCTTCTCCGCGGTCATTTCCGGTGCGGTTCTCCTCTTGCTACCTGCGACGGTCGTTCGCTGCAGTACGGAAAGCCAGGATCCGTTTACCTTAAGGCTTTCCTCTTTCTTGTTCAAACTGTTCGCGTGTTTTTGTATTTCTACAGCTTCTCTGAACAAGCGCGTGTGATAGTGGTTCTCTACAGCCAGAACTTCCGTGTCGGCGAATTTTATTACGTGGTCGGTCTCATTCAGTGCGTGTTCTGCCACGGCCGATTTCTCCACCTGCCCCAACCTGCAACGTCGCTTATGCTCCTTGATCCTGGTGTTAATGGATCGTCCAGTCATTCCGACATAAACTTTTCCGCATGTGCATGGTATGCGGTATATTCCCGACACTGCAAGTGGGTCTCTTTTCTCCTTCGCCGATCTAGGACACTCTTTGATCTTCCTTGTCGGTTTGAAAATCGTCTTTACGCCATGTTTGCTCAATATACGGCCGATTCTGTCCATCACTCTGGGAATGTATGGCAGAAAGGCCGTACCCGACATTTCTTTTTCTGGTTCCTTACTTCGCCGAGTGTTTGGCTCAGTTACACTTCTAATATAATTTGTGGAGTACCCACTGCTCCTCAGGACGGTTTCCAGGTGTTGCATTTCTCGTTTGAGGAGGCTCACATATTCGTCCTGCTCTCGTTACGAGCGTACTAATCATGCCTCTTTTCTGGCTCCGGTGGTGGTTTGACAGTTTGTGCAGGTATCGGTCCGTGTGAGTCGGTTTTCGATACACGCTGTGTCCCAGGTTTTCGCCGTCCCTTGTGACCAGCACATCTAGAAATGGCAGTTTCTTGTCCTTTTCTACTTCCATGGTAAATGTTATGTTGGCATGGAGGCTGTTCAAGTGTCTTAGGAAGTCACCGAGCTGTTCTTCACCATGGCTCCACACCACGAAAGTATCATCGACGTACCTGTACCACACCTTAGGTTTGCAAGTCGCCGAGTCCAGTGCCTGTGCTTCGAATTGTTCCATGAAGAAGTTGGCCACCACTGGACTGAGAGGACTACCCATGGCGACGCCTTCCAGCTGTTCGTAGAAGTCGCCATTCCGCGTGAAATAGCTCGTGGTGAGACATGCATGGAAGAGCTTTCTGATGTCTAGCGGGAAAATGGAACCGATGTGCTCCAGAGCGTCACTGAGTGGCACTTTCGTAAATAACGAAACAACATCAAAGCTGACCAGGATGTCGTTTGGTGCAACTTTCAGTTTCTTCAGCTTCTCAATGAAATGTCCTGAGTCCTTAATGTATGTGTCGGTCTTCCCCACGTGTGGTTGGAGCAGAGAGGCCAAGTGTTTTGCCAGTTTATATGTCGGTGATCCAGGAGCGCTAACGATCGGTCTCAGTGGAACGTTGTTCTTATGGATCTTGGGTAATCCATACAGCCGAGGTGGTAGGGCTTCTGTGTTGCGCAGGTTTCTCTGTATGTCCGCAGGCAGAAACAGAAGCCAATAGGCAGTTTGTCAACAAGTGGCCACGAAAGCTTCAACAATTTTGTGTCTCGGAAGTTAGTTTATTAGTTACATGTTGCACAGACCATTTCAACCATTCTTTTACTGCAAAGCTTTGGAACACTTTAGGGGATATTTATAGATACATGTATGTTGTTAACATTAACGAACACATTACTTGTTAATCCTATCCATGCAGCTACACTTAAAAACAAGCTATCGATTCCGAAATAGAAATTGGTACATGAAATAGAAGGAGCTGTCCAGGAGAAAAGATTTTGGGTCAGATGTAAACCTTGCTCTGCTAGCTATCAGATATTTAGCGTTATTGGGCAAACGATCAAAACTTTTTGTTGCTGTATATTGAATTTCTTTCTGAGCCATTGCAGCTTTAATAATGGATAATAAATGTCTTATTTCCTCTAGTGTTGTAGGTGTGGACATTACTATTGTTCTCAAATTGTGGCAGATTATTTATGACAAAGAACAACAACAGCGCCACAAATCGTCGACGTAACTTTCTAAGATGTATCTTCTGAAATCTGCATTTATTTCTGGTTTCAGTTGCTTTAACGTTTAAATCCTTCTTTCCCTTGTCCCAATACGAACAATCATTAGGTACAGTCTGTCTTACTTAATAAACAATTTCATAATTTTCATATAATTTTCATATATGTATCACTTGGCAATAATGATAATAATATGCAGAATCATATTCATAAAGAACACCGTTTCCAAACTTTTAAATCACATACGCAGTAGGTGCCCGTGTAGCGTTTGGAGTGGGAGGAGAAGCTATGCACGTCTTATATCTATATACGTGCATAATCCTTGTCCTTCCGTTAGTATTAAAACGCATCATGTGAAGCAGATGAGATACGGTTTTTAAGTCCCCTTTAATAAACCAGTTATTAAGAGTTGTTTTGTAGTTTCTGAAGATCAGCTCGTAAGTTAAAAATATTGTGACTGTATATGACAGAAAATATAATAATTAATTTGGTCTATAAAATTATGGGAAATTAGCACTTTTCTGAGCATCTTCAGTGCTCTTCATCAGTACACCACGTAAGAGCCCTCTGCTCTTCTACCTACCGGGCAAACTGCTGAGTTCGGACTGGGGGAATAGTGGACCTTTCCTCGAACTTTTCTGGTGGTATATTTCACCATTTGCACTTTACAGGATAAGACCCAGCAGCGTCCTGTCTTACTAACTAAAAAGGATTGTGGTAAGTCAAGCTCAGTGAAGAGCGTGAAGCGAAATGAAACCACATAAGAAGTGTCAATATAGGAACTTCTTTTAGTTCTGCTTCACAGCTTTTATTAAAATGATACTATTATGTATAATCATAATTTTCGAGTGAGTGTCCGTTTAATGCAGTGTAGCTGGGCCTTGAGCCGGCCGCGGTGGCCGTCCGGTTCTAGGCACTTCAGTCCGGAACCGCGAGACCGCTACGGTCGCAGGTTCGAATCCTGCCTCGGGCATGGATGTGTGTGATGTCCTTAGGTTAGTTAGGTTTAAGTAGTTCTAAGTTCTGGGGGTCTGGTGACCTCAGATGTTGAGTCCCATAGTGCTCAGAGCCATTTGAACCAAGCTGGGCCTTGACATCATCTAACGCACAACACAACTACGCTGTCGGTGTGGCTCTTCCACATTCTAGTGGGTGATATCAGCATGTGGGTGAGAGCCAGTGCAACAGAAAGATCTGTCTCAAGGAAACGGGATTATCACTCAGTGCCGTTCAGCTTTTGTTTGGTAGTGATGCGGTGTATGAATTTGAAAGATGTTATCCGATTACGGCAGAACAATATCCGGCGGCATGTGGCGTCGAATGCACAAATCCTCTTCAAAGAACAGCCTGTTGCCTATGCTTGCTTGGTATACACATTCACTCGACATGCCGTACATCGAGGCTGTCTGAGATGTGTTTGTTACTATCATACAACAACTAGCAGTGTCCCTTAGCAGGCTCACATACAAACTGAGTGAATGCAGATTCACCACGAATGTACCCAGCCCCACGATTCATCCCGCGAATTGACTGCGAATTGACGGAGTCACTGGATTCCAGGCAGGAAGCTTCCAGCCACAGGTAACTAATGAAGCAGAACACTTGTCGAGAGGTGAGGACGCTTGTGCAGAGGGACACTTCTCCGGAGAGACATTTCTGCTTGAGTTTGGAACCGCACTGCCGCTACGGTCGCAGGTTCGAATCCAGCCTCGGGCATGGATGGGTGTGACGTCCTTAGATTAGTTAGGTTTGGTAGTTGTAAGTCTAGGGGACTGATGACCTCAGATGTTAAGTCCTATAGTGCTTAGAGCCATTTTTGACGTTTCATCGGAGCTTGTGGTTCTTGCTGTAGGATAAGTAGCTTTTCTCAGATAGCATAATGGGACACTGAGAGTTTGTTTCCTGTCTAGCTGCGTAACGCAGTGTTATGTAGTCTACAACACTTGTTCCTAAGAATTAGTTTTAATATTCACTGATAAGCCAAAACATTATGACTATTGTCCATCGCGAAGTTGGCTGCTGCCTGATGGCTTTGCTGGCACGTGACGTGATAACAGAAGTACGAGTATGTAAACGGAGCGGACACGGAACGGGGGATCACGTTAGCGAAGATGTTTGCTGCAAATTGGGAAATCCATTGAGATCAGCGACTTTGACAAAGGGCAGATTATTATCTCGAAGAGCCTGTGAGCGAGTTTCTCGAAACCAGCGAAGCTGACCGAATGTTCACGTGCTAAAGTAGTGAGCATTTACGGGAAGAGATAGAAGGACGGTAATACTACCACTAGGTGCTAAATCGTTGAACGCCCACTACTCCTCACAGAACGTGGGGTACGGAGGCTTGTCTGCCCTGGACGGCCGCGGTGGTCTAGCGGTTCTAGGCGCGCAGTCCGGTTCAAAAATGGTTCAAATGGCTCTGAGCACTATGGGACTCAACTGCTGCGGTCATAAGTCCCCTAGAACTTAGAACTACTTAAACCTAACTAACCTAAGGACAGCACACAACACCCAGCCATCACGAGGCAGAGAAAATCCCTGACCCCGCCGGGAATCGAACCCGGGAACCCGTGCGTGGGAAGCGAGAACGCTACCGCACGACCACGAGATGCGGGCGCGCAGTCCGGAACCGCGCGAATGCTACGGCCGCAGGTTCGAATCATGCCTCGGGCATGGATGTGTGTGATGTCCTTAGGTTAGTTAGGTTTAAGTAGTTCTAAGTTCTAGGGGACTGATGACCACAGATGTTAAGTCCGATAGTGCTCAGAACCATTTGAACCATTTGTCTGCCCTGTAAAGTAGGAAAGATGGTGATCTGTGACATCTCTGCCGAAAGAACACAATCCTGGTGCACACACAAGTGTTTCGGAGCACACCACTCATGGTACGTTATTGAACATAGAGCTCTGCAGCAGACCACCCCTACGTATTCACATGTTGATCCAACTACATGGCCAACTACGACTGCAGTTGGCACGGCACCATCGGGATTCGACCATCGCTCAATGGAAACGTGTCGGCTCTTCGGGTGAATCACATTTTTAATACTGTAGGGCAATGGTCGTCTCCACAAACGCCGTCATAGAGGTGCACGGCTGATCGAAACGTTCTGCTCGCCACGGGCATAGGCTGACGGGGTAACATTCTCCTGCGCTTGCACGGGACATGTGGAAGTAATCGAAGACACGCTGATAGCTGCGAACCACCCGCATCCCTTCACGCTTGATGCCTTCCTCGACGAGGGTATCATCTATCAGCAGTATAACTGTGCGTGTCTCGGAGCCAGAACCGTGCTACAGTGGTTTGAGGAGCGTTATGGTGCACTCACGCTGAAGTCTAGGCGACCAAATTCGCCTGATTTAAGGGGCTCCGGAAAGGCTCAAAATCATGAAAAGTTCAATTTTTACTTTTTTGCGTTTTCTGAATCCTCAGACTATTACCTTTTAATAGATATATAATTTATTCAATTCCGAAGACTACAACTATTTTTAAATTTTTTTTGAAATGTGTTCTACATGAGCGTGACCCACTGTGGCGCTGTTAAACTGCTGTCAAATGGTGTTATTATTAACGTCCGTGTTCATCAGGTACATTTTAGTGATGTGAGATAAAGTATGTGTTGTGGCTAACCTGTGATGGTTCAATATATATCGCTCGTGTGATTGTCGATTGTTTCATGTTTATTTACTCTGTCGCTATCTCGAAAATATTCGTAATTAATTCTGTTTCTTGAGTCTCAGTTTTGTTGAAGTATAATAATGAGTAAAAGTAAAGTTATTAGAAATCCTCTGAAGGCTTTTAAGAAAAGGAGAAATGTTGGAAAGCCAAAGGTATGTGTTATTACTGTAAACAATAAAGACGATGAAAATCCCCAACATAGCTTGTGTCCCAAAGAACAAGACAGTTGGTGTAAATATAACAAAGGATTGCTAACTGGTGAAGTGTACACTCATAAGCATAGTCTGCCTCATGCAATAATGGAGGTGATAAAACCTATTTTCAGAGACTTAGCAGCACCTGAACTGTTGAAAAAGTGTATTCACGGAAAAACTCAAAACCCCAATGAAAGTATAAATAGTGTTATATGGTCGAGAATCCCCAAGACTGTATTTGTTGGAAAAGAAACACTTCACTTTGGTGTGTATGATACTGTTGCGACTTTCAATGATGGCAACATTGTAAGGTGCAAGGTATTTAGAAATATGGGAATGAAGATAGGTTCTAACATGGTACGAGCGATGCTTGCTTTAGACAAGGAACGCCTTCGGGCTGCAGACAGGGCTGTAAAGAGTCTAGAAATACAAGCAAGAGTAAACAGGAGGAGCAACAAGAGGAAGCTGGAGGAGGAGTTTGCAGAGGATGAAGATAATCCATCCTATGGACCTGGAATGCACTAAAAAGTTAATCCAGTCTTTGTCGCTCGATTCCCAAAACTTTTATTTTCTCATACTAATTACATGTTTTCTAAGGATCTTCCAAACATATTTGTTTCAAACTTTCAGTAAATGTTACACAGTACCTTCTGCATAATTTAACAGCCTTTTTCCAAAAAACTGTATATTTTTGAATATATACATAAAAATTGCAAAAAAATGTTGTGAATTTTCATTACAATTGAAAAAAAAAATCATCTTTAATAACTGAACTAAAATTTTGTAAAATCCCTGTGTTAAGTTGTAGCCCATATTCCAATAAATAATCTGTAAAAAGTTCAACTTCCTACCTCAAATACTTTGTGAGGAAAGATGTAATTTATAAGCGTTATTTTAACATTGCAAGTATAGGGCGTTCCGGAGCCCCTTAAACCCTATGGAACCCATCTGGGTCGCTATTGGGGGCCATCATCGGGTACACAAGTCAGTTATTTACGCGAATTGCATGATCCGTGACTAGACATCTAATGCCACATACCTCCACAAATCTACCAACTAACTGAAGGATCCCCAACACGCAAAATCAGTGATGTATTTAGTTCCAAAGACGGACAAACATAGTATTAAGCAAGTGGTCATAATGTTTTTGATCGTCAGTGAATATTCAAACATTGAAAAATAACGGCCAACCACCTTCTTATGATAAATCACGCGTCCCCATAAAAACCCTTGAGAATCACTAACGCCTCTTTGAACCGATATCCTGTCCACTTTCGATCTGAATCGACTAAAGCAGCTCTTACCGGAAGAAGAATCTCCGTTAGAGGCTGAAGGCAGAGTCTCTTCACATTGAAATATGCCGGTAGAGTCTGAAGGCAGAATCTGTGTCCGTTAAGATCTGATGGAATATCCGGCACCTGTCAAGATCTGCTGGCAAAGTGCAACAACATCTCTTTCCTGCTCTCCCTAGCGTCCCTGTGGAAAAAAGGGAAAAATAATGCGCCAGTCGTGATCTGCAACAACAGCTCCCTCAACGACACGAGGGGAGATCGATTCTTCGAAAACCCTTCTTAAGAGAATTTAGAAAATAACTGACTGGACATTCCCATGCAAGAAGAGGAAGTTTGCTGGTAATAATCTACCTGTGTGGCGCCAACCTGTCGCTACGTTGCATTATTCAGAAAACATGAAACACAATCGACAAGTCGCTCCTGCAAAACAAAAAAAAAAAAAAAAAAAAACAAAAAATGTGCCTTGACATGGTAATCACCAGCCATTTCGCCAGTCCGTCGCCTCTCCCATGTCGGGATCAGCGACAAGCCTCAGAAGTTTCTCTCCTGAGAGAATTCGAAGTGTAGCAGACAGGGTTGCTCTCGGAAGAGAAGAAATGTCCACCAGCTGTCAGCAGTCACGCTGGACCACCTTCCCATCGCCAGACCAGGGCGAAAGGACGGCTGTTCTTAGGATTGCCTCTCCACAGAGAGATTTGGCTACAAAGTGGAAACTTATTACTTTAAGACGAAGAATTGCCCATTCATTGCCTCTGCAGGGAAATAAGTCTAAATTACTAGCGAAAGATGGGGCGCAACGTCTAGCTACCTGTCTGCTGCTGCTATTTCTGCTACTCTTTGAGTACAATATTAATTCTTTTTATCAGAGCGGCAGAACTTAGTACTACACGAAATATGTCAGCAGACAACTGGCGGATGCGTCTCTAGGTCTATAACTTCTTCCAGGCGATGCTGTAATTAATTTCTACTTGGCATACAAAGAACAGTACAGAATTCACACTGAGATGACATCATTGACAAGAGAAATATGAACAGTTTATGAGTAACTTGTAGTGGTTGGCATGATTCTGCGGATGGAATCGGGTTTTGGTATCGATTAGTGTTCAAAGTCTTTTTCACCAGGGACGGAGATGCGAGGCGGCGTGACAGTTGCGACAGTAGCCGCCGGGTGATACAGCAGAAAGCGTTTTTGGCGCTGTGGCGAGTAACTGCGGACTGGGGGAAAGGTGTTCAGTTCTCTAACAGAAATCGTCATGTTGTGCTGCCGTAAGACGTTGAGCATCATAGCAGAAATTGTATGAAATCACATTATACGTTGAGTTTAGAAAAGTTATACGAAGGTGAATAGACACTAGCATGCCTGTTGTTGGTTGTGGTCAGCTGTTGATATGACGGGTGTCGAGAGCAAACTGTTATCACTTGGTTTTTAGAACAATGTCCAGTGGAGTAGTGCCGGACAGTTTCACGGTTTTTGAAGCTCTGCAAACTACATTGCAAGTGAGGTACTATAGTTTAGTGCTGTACTGGGCACACATCGTATGAATTTTTGCGTGTGAATCTTCGATCTGCCGTCCAAAAGGAGCATGATCATTGGCATTCGGACCAAGAGTGGAATTCTTTACGAAACTGCTGAGTCTGTAAAGTGTATCGCCGTGTGTAAAGCTTATGGTGCATGGCAAAGTGGCGCTGACCAAAACTGGCGCCGAGGCAACTTCGATGCACCACAGGCCATAGATTACAGCGGTGAACGAAGGTAGCCGAGATCTGTGCGGGCGGATAGTCGTGCAACTATTGAGTAAATTTACCGCCCGGATTAACCAAAGGACTACCAACAGTGCCTCAGCAACGACCGGTCGGCGAACGTTGCTGGTTATGGGTCTCCGCAACAGGCCCCCGGCTCGTACGTTTAAGCTCACTGCTGTCCATCGGCGACGAAGGTTGCAATTTGCACGCCAATACCGCAACAGGACGTCAGCTGTGTGGAGATCGGGGGCCTCTTTAGATGAATGACGTTTTATGCTCCTTTGGCGTAAAATATCTGAAAGTAAACACATTGTAACGATCGTCAGTAGAGTCCAGGCCGGAAGGGTGCGTTATGGTCTGAAGAATATTTTCGAGGTCTTCCCTGAGTGATCACACAAGTATGCATCTATCCTTGGGAACCATATTCACCCCTACATGTAACTGGTTTTTTTTCAGCAAGATGCCATGCATCTACACAATGCAGTGTGTCGCAGAGTCAGCAGTGTATGTGCGTGGTTCTAAGAGCACCAGGATGAGTTTAGCGTACTCCCCTGCCAACCAGGCTCACAGGGTTAAAACCCAATCGAGAAGCTGTCGTATCACTTCGATTGGGTTGTTCACGACACGGGTCTTCAGCCGAGAAACCTAATGCAGCTAGCTGCGGTACTGGACTCGGCATGGCTCCACATACCTGTCGTTACCTTCCAAAACCTCATTCATTGTCTTCCTGTACTTCCCTGCAAAAGATGGTTATTCAGGTTTCCAACAGGTGGTTACATTTTTGAGACTGAACAGTGAAATTCTGCAAAAAAAATTTACAATTATTTGCGTTGAAAGTCAACTGCTAGTCCTTCCAACAATGGTCGGCACTAAGCAGGTTGTCTTCCATCTCACAAAAATTTTCTGGGTTTGTTTAACTATCCGCAAAAATGAATTGATGTATTATGTGGAAGGTAGACTGATCCTTCACCTGAAAGGCATGCCTGCCAAATTGAATTGGCTTTATCGGTCCACGCAGAAAAAAAATGCCTCTCTTCTCAAATCAGTGCCTACTCCTACCCTTTATTTCCATGTTTCATCTTCCTTATCGTATTCGGCGGAGAAGCTTCCCAAAGACTGACACTGGACAGGAGTCTGATAGTTACAATTTCATCTGAACAAAAATCAATGTACGTAAATTTCTTAATTGTTTAGGTACGGCACTTTCTTCCAGTGCTTGTTGCAATTTCTATTTGTCAGTCAAAAAGACTAAACGAATTTCCCACGCTTGCCACGACGTTTTTCGGTAGTTTGTTAGAGGATGTACCGTCGTACAAATACAATCAGTCTGTCTAAATCCCTTATTCTTTTCTTTCAAGTCGTTTTCTATAATTTGTATTTTGGTAAATATTTCCTACTCTGCGTTTTAAATTTTAATTCTTTTTCTAATTAAATGTCCCAGTACCAGATAAATAATTAAAATGTATAATTTTATTTTTTCATTTACCTGCTATTTAGCAGCTACAAACATTGAATCAATTACGCACTCTAACATAACTTCGAAATGTTACAAAATTATGCAGCGTAACATGCTAGAAAAGCGAGAAAACAAGTGTCATTAATGGGTTTCTCCGGGCGTCAGATAGTCCGGACTGCTGCTTACGCGTTAGAGTATAGAAACAACGTCTGGGTTTCTGGTATCGTTTCATGACTCGTTTCTCAACGTCTCGGATTCTTTGCTAATGTGGGCGCCCGTTCACACACTGGAGGAACTCAGGGAGTCGTTACGGAACAGTCTGCTCTTTATGCATGGTATAGACAAAGAAACAGTTCTACTAGGCGCTGGTGGTAATGAATGACGGTTACTTCGAAGGGAGACTTTGAGCACTGCTTCGGTCTATAGATATCGGTTACCTGTTGTGTTCTAAATCGGTTGATACAGAGTGCCTGTTCCAGAGTTCTGTTGTATACAACGAGTACCTAAAGCCGCCATTCCAATTCTCGCTAAGGAGGAGAACACGGCAAGTTTCATAAACTGATTTCCCAGAAACTTCTCTCAGTGGAAGAGGAGACACAATAAGTGAACACGTGTCTCGGCATATTCGTAGATAGTCGCCGGTTTCTGAGAAACGATGGTCAATGTTTTCGACTTAATTTAGATACTTTTTAAAGCACGGTAACCTCAGCAGAAAGGTTGCCACAGTGACTAGAATCGCGGCCTCTCATTTGTGCGGCACGTGTTCGAAACACGATTGTTGTTTTTATTTATTATACTTTATTCGTTTATTAACCAATATCAGCAGAAGGTTAATACACGACTATTTCTTATTAGTTTAGGGGATACAAAGGCGTTAAATTAATCGTAAAATTACAACACGGTTTCACAATAAGTGTCATACATTTACTACATAGTAAATGTGTCTATGGTATTTTCAGGGGGTTATAATCTCTGTTGTTGTTGTTGTGGTCTTCAGTCCTGAGACTGGTTTGATGCAGCTCTCCATTCTACTCTTTCCTGTGCAAGCCTCTTCATCTCCCAGTACCTACTGCAGCCTACATCCTTCTGAATCTGCTTAGTGTATTCATCTCTTGGTCTCCCTCTACGATTTTTACCCTCCACGCTGCACTCCAGTACTAAATTGGTGATCCCTTGATGCCTCAGAACATGTCCTACCATCAGATCCCTTCTTCTAGTCAAGTTGTGCCACAAACTCCTCTTCTCCCCAATTCTATTCAATACCTTCTCATTAGTTATGTGATCTACCCATCTAATCTTCAGCATTCAGTGTAGCACAACATTTCGAAAGCTTCTATTCTCTTCTTGTTTAAACTATTTATCGTCCATGTTTCACTTCCATACATGACTACACTCCATACAATTACTTTCAGAAACGACTTCCTGACACTTAAATCTATACTCGATGTTAACGAATTTCTTTTCTTCAGAAACGCTTTCCTTGCCATTGCCAGTCTACATTTTATATCCTCTCTACTTCGACCATCATCAGTTATTTTGCTCCCCAAACAGCAAAACTCCTTTACTACCCTAAGTGTCTCATTTGCTAATCTAATTCCCGCAGCATCACCCGACTTAATTTGACTACATTCCATTATCCTCCTTTTGCTTTTGTTGATGTTCATATTATACCCTCCTTTCAAGACACTGTCCATTCCGTTCAACTGCTCTTCCAAGTCCTTTGCTGTCTCTGACAGAATTTCAATGTCATCGGCGAACCTCAAAATTTTTATTTCTTCTCCATGGATTTCAATACCTACTCCGAACTTTTCTTCCGTTTCCTTTACTGCTTGCTCAGTATACAGATTGAATAGCATCGAGGAGAGGCTGCAACTCTGTCTCACTCCCTTCCCAACCACTGCTTCCCTTTCATGTCCCTCGACTCTTATAACTGCCACCTGCTTTCTGTACAAAATGTAAATAGCCTTTAGCTCCCTGTATTTTACACCTGCCACCTTCAGAATTTGAAAGAGAGTATTCCAGTCGACATTGTCAAAAGCTTTCTCTAAGTCAACAAATGCTAGAAACGTAGGTTTGCCTTTCTTTGATCTTTCTTCTAACATACGTTTTAGGGTCAGTATTGCCTGACGTGTTCCAACATTTCTACGGAATCCAAACTGATCTTCCCCGAGGTCGGCTTCTACCAGTTTTTCCATTCGTCTGTAAAGAATTCGCGTTAGTATTTTGCAACCGTGACTTATTAAACTGATAGTTCGGTAATTTTCACATCTGTCAACACCTGCTTTCTTTGGGATTGGAAATATTATATTCTTCTTGAAGTCTGAGGGAATTTCGCCTCTCATACATCTTGCTCACCAGATGGTAGAGTTTTGTCAGGGCTGGATCTCCCAAGGCATTCAGTAGTTCTAATGGAATGTTGTCAACTCCCGGGGCCTTGTTTCGTCTTAGGTCTTTCAGTGCTCTGTCAAACTCTTCACGCAGTATCATATCTCCCATTTCATCTTCATCTACCTCCTCTTCCATTGCCATAATGTTGTCCTCAAGAACATCGCCCCTGTATAGACCCTCTATATACTCCTTCCACCTTTCTGCTTTCCCTTCTTTGCTTAGAACTGGGTTTCCATCTGAGTTCTTGATATTCATGCAAGTGGTTCTCTTTTCTCCAAAGGTCTCTCTAATTTTCCTGTAGGCAGTATCTATCTTACCCCTAGTGAGATAAGCCTCTACATCCTTACATTTGTCCTGCTTAGCCGTTTTGCACGTCGTGTCGATCTCATTTTTGAGACGTTTGTATTCCTTTTTGCCTGCTTCACTTGCTGCATTTTTGTATTTTCTCCTTTCATCAATTAAATGCAGTATCTCTTCTGTTAACCAAGGATTTCTACTAGTCTTCGTCTTTTTACCTACTTGATGCTCTGCTGCCTTCACTATTTCATTCCTCAAAGCTACCCATTCTTCTTCTACTGTATTTCTTTCCCCCATTCCTGTCAATTGTACCCTTATTTTCTCCCTGAAACTCTGTACAACCTCTGGTTCTTTCAGTTTATCCAGGTCCCATCTCCTTAAATTCCCACCTTTTTGCAGTTTCTTCAGTTTTAATCTACAGTTCATAACCAACAGATTGTGGTCAGAGTCGACATCTGCCCCTGGAAATGTCTTACAATTTAAAATCTGGTTCCTAAATCTCTGTAAATTATCATATTCTTATATTTCATTCTGGTATCAATTCATATATTAATTCTTATTTTTTATTCTTGTATTTATTCTACAGGAAGACTTGATGTATTCCCTCGGATGATGCCGACCGTAGGAACATTCGAATCAAAGGAATTCCGAATACCACGAGCATCGCGCGAAGCTAGGCTTGTCATAGTGACATTTCTTCCTACGAGCTTCATTCGTCAACACTGATGAATATTTCACGCGTGGAAATTATTTCGAGGGAAGCGACGAATGACGGATCACTTTACCGAAAACTAGCGTTTGGAGTTGATAGTGCGTTAATTTAACCGAAAACAATTTCAAATAATTTTCTTATTTTTGAAATTCATTCAGAAGAAAAGGACGTGGTCAAAGAAGGGGATAAAAAAAGATCAAAAATGTCCAACACAATGGTGCAGCATCACGAGTTTCACCAGAAGGGATATTCCTCAAAGAGATACCACAGGAAGGAATTATCAAGATTTAAGTGAGTCTGAACGTGGTGTTATAGTCGTTGGGACACAGCTTCTCCGAGGTATCGATGAAGTGGATATTTTCCCGTACGACCATTTCACGAATGTACCCTGAATATCAGGAATCTGGTAAAACATCAAATCTCCGACATCGCTGTGACCGGAAAAAGATCCTGCAAGAACGGGACCAACGACGACGGAAGAGAATCGTTCAACATGGGAGAAGTGCAACCCATCCGCAAATTGCTGCACATTTCAATGCAGAGCCATCAGCGAGTGTCAGCGTACGAACCATTCAACGAAATATCATCGATATGATTTTTCGGAGCAGAAGGTACACTCGTGTGCGCTTGGTGACAGCACGACTCAAAGCTTTACGCTTCGCTTGGGCTCTCAACATCGATATTGGACTGTTGATGATTGGAAACATATTTCCTGATGGAACGAGTCTCGTTTTATATTGTATCGACCGGATGGGCGTGTACGGGTATGGAGACAGCCTCATGAATCCATGGACCCTGCATGTCAGAAGGGGACTGTTCAAGCTGGTGGAGGCTCTGTAATGGTGTGGGGCGTGTGCAGTTTGAGTGATTGATGCGTCTAGATACAACTCTGACGGGACACGTACGTCTGAATCCCGTCTGATCACCTGCATCCATTCATGTCGATTGTGCATTCCGACGGATTTGTGCAATTCCAGCAGGACAATGCGACACCCCACACGTCCATAATTGCTACAGAGCGATTCCATGAACACTCATCTGAGTTTAAACACTTCTGCTGGCCACCGAACTGCCCAGACATGAACATTATTGAGAATATCTGGGATGTCTTGGAACGCGCTGTTCATAAGAGATTTTCACCCCCTCGTACTCTTACGGATTTATGGACAGTCCTGTAGGACTCATGGTGTCAATTCTCTCCAGCAATACTTCAGGCATTAGTGGAGTCAATGCCACGTCATGTTGTGGCACTTCTGCGTGATCGCGGTGCCCTACACGGTATTAGGCAGGAAAGAAATTTGTGGTAAGATCTTATGGGACCAAACTGCTGAGGTCATCGGTGCCTAAGCTATTTAATCTAACTTAACCTAACTTACTCTAAGGACGACACACACACTCATGCCCGAGGGAGTATTCGAACCTCCGAGGGGGGGAAGCCACGAGGACCGTGCAAGATGCCTCAAACCACGCGGCTACCCTGCGCGGCCACTATTAGCCATGTGTACCAGTTTCTTTGTACGAGAATCTTTTTAAATTCTCATATTCTTATATTTCATTGTGCTATCAATTCATATATTAATTCTTTTATTTCATTCTTTTGATCTTTTTATGATTCTATAGGAAGATTTGGTGTATTCACTTGGATGATGCCGACCGTAGGAGCATTCGAGTCAAAGAGATCCCGAATACCACGAGCATCGCGCGAAGCTAGGCTTGTCATAGTGACATTTCTTCGTATGACCTTAATTCGTCAACATTGTTGAAGATTGCACGCGTGGGAATAATTTCGCGAGAAACGACGAATGACGGATCACTTTACCGAAAACTACTTCTTGGAGTTGATAATGCGTTAATTTAACCGAAGCAATTTCAAATGATTTACTTATTTTTTAAATTAATTTAGAAGAAAAGGACGTGGTCAAAGAAGGGGATAAAGAAAGCTGAAAAATGTCCAACACAATGGTGCAGCATCACTAGTGTTGCACCAGAAAGGACATTCCTCAAGAGATGCCAAAGGAAGGAATGATTCTGATTCTAAATTGAGACACTGAAAGGATTATAGAAAGTGATAATGAATAATCTCTCGGATGTATTGGAACCATACCTTTGGTATTTTTAAAATGTTCAAATGTGTGTGAATTCCTAAGGGACCAAACTGCTGAGGTCTTCTGTCCCTAGACTCACAGACTACTTAAACTAACTTATGCTAAGAACAACACACACACCCATGCCCGAGGGAGGACTCGAACCTCCGGCTGGAGGGACCGCGCAGTCCGCGTCATGGTGCCCTAAACTGCGCGGTCACTCCGAGCGGCTTTGGTAATTTTTTAGATTTTTATTTACTATTTACCTATTTTCTCAGCTTCTTATATTAATTTTACATCAATTACATATATATTCTTGTTTTATAACAAACATGCACTGTACCACTAGTGTCATGTGTGTTGCACCAAAAAATATTTAGAATAATGCAAAGTAAAGAAACTGTTCTTGCGCTTGCACTTGTTTTACTCTAAAGTGTCTTAAGATACACGTAGTGTATTTTTAACGCACTATAAGAAATAATACAGAAATGCTATAACGTCGAATCATATCTACACCTATCCACGGACTAACTGACCACTGTAAAAAAAAGTGATGTTTCGATAAAACAATAAAATAATTTATAAATAGTCATTTAGGTTTGGCTGTAAATTACATCCCGGGTTCGATTCCCGGCGGGGTCAGGGATTTTCTCTGCCTCGTGATGACTGGGTGTTGTGTGATGTCCTTAGGTTAGTTAGGTTTAAGTAGTTCTAAGTTCTAGGGGACTGATGACCATAGATGTTAAGTCCCATAGTGCTCAGAGCCATTTGAACCATTTTTTTGTAAATTACTCAGTCTGCATCAGCAAGCACTTGTACCACTTGGATCCTCAGCCCTCCAATCCAATTGGTTTTTAATGTGTTGTAATTTCTTTGGAGGGGGGGGGGGGGGTTGGCCGAGAGGTGGAGAGTTCTCAAGTGCTACAGATCTTTTCGCTACACAGCTGCACATACAATTCTAATACCGGAAGGGATAGCAGATAACGTGTTTTTCTTACCGTGCGAGTACGATACAGTGAGAAGAATGCGTGAATAAATTTGTGGATGGTCTGAGGTACACAGGGTGTGAAATTTAGTACACAAAGCTGTCACCTCCGGCAGCAACAACGGCTCTGACCTGATCGAGACAAACTGAGCTGGGTAACAGATACAAGTGCCCCACTTTATGCAGCCGAATTTCATCACCTGCAGTAAAAGGTGAGTGGTGGCGTAGCAGTCTGTCAACAACCCAAGACCAAATGTTTTCACTGGGTGAGAGATGTGCAGAACCTGCCACTGTATCGAGGCAGGTCAGGACAGCGAGGGCAACATGCAGTCCTGCTTTATCTTGTTGACAGATAACGACATGGAGACCACGAAGACAGAGCGTAGTCACTGGTCTTAACACGCCACAAACGAAACACCTGCTGTCCGAATTACTAGTTATGCACATCAGAGGTGATCTGGTTGTGTACTCAATAGCACCCCATGCCATCACACCTGATGCGCGCCTATATGACGTAGATAAATGTAGTCTGGCAAAATTCATTCTCCTCAGAGCCTTCACAGACAGTCCATCGTGTTGCTGCACTCGTTTGGAAAGACAATGTGGCGGCGCTCTGCTGTCCAGAGTGGTTGTCGAGAGCATCAATGCAGGCGCTGCAAGAGCGGTCGCCATGCTGACAGCCCATGGTACTGCGTACGTCACCACACTGTCCATGTGGTCACCTGTGATCTGTGATGCTGCAAGTAACACAGTTTTCTGACGAAAGCTATGTGGTGTGGAAACACCGTCCTATACCGTCCAGTGAACATTCTGTCCTCCTTCTCGAGAGCTGGTGGCTTGGGAGCCCAGAGACCCTTCATGGCACTGATTGAACCCATGGCAGTCGTAGGGTCATGACAGTTCCTCTAGGCCAAGACCCTGTTACTTGCGAATTCCGTCACGTGCTGCTAGAGGCTTGTCCTTCTTACATCAAGCATAGAACGATCTTCTCAGAAATAGTCGATATCGAAATGCAATTTCTGAATGAGAAACACGCTGCGAGATGTCTTCTTGAGTACAGAATGTAGATGGAGCTACTCCCAGCAACTTCCGTGGAGCTGGCAGAATTGTTAACCATTTGCGTATCCAAACGCAATGCACAAAATAGCAAATGCCGGCACTGCTAGCTGCAACTTTCACTGGATGCTGTAAAACTGAACCACAATGCAATACTAATTGCCACTGTGTGCTTTGCAGCAAGTGCTCGGGTTCACCACCTCCGTCTCGTATGACATAGATCCACACCAATCCGGCGAGGTGTCCTAAGGATGTCTGGAGCAGAGGCTCTTATCGTAACTCTGTGAATATGTTCTACTGACATCACAATATTATATCTTGCCGCAGCCTTGTCGGTTACAGCGAGGTAACCCAGATAAAGTACAAGAAATTACAAGTTCCAGAAACACTAATAAATTTGGGACTGGACATTTAATGAATGGCAGCGGGATTGAGAAAGTGGAAATACAGAAAGCTGGGTACGCTGTTTCCTTTCAAACATCAGAGAGAGACTACGAATGAATAATATCGCCCCCATCAGAGTTATGGTTCATTTTATTTCAGGTCTCGATCCTTACAGCCAATACGTACTTAGAATAGCAAAGACATCGCCAGCATTGTGGAACAGTAGTGACTGAGGATACCCTGAGTATGTGGTGTTCAGAGGCCCACTCCACCGAGCGAGGTTGCGCAGTGGCTAGCACACTGGACTCGCATTCGGGATGACGACGGTTCAATCCCGTGTCCGGCCATCCTGATTTAGGTTTACCGTGATTTCCCTAAATTGCTCCAGGCAAATGCCGCGATGGTTCCTTCGAAAGAGCACGGCCGACTTCCTTCCCCGTCCTTTCCTAGTCCGATGACCTCGCTGTCTGGTCTCCTCCCCCAAAACACCTCAACGCCCACTCCAACTAGGAGACATGAATCCTTCAGTGCGACTGACGTATTCAAGTTACTGAACGTAGTCACAAATAATACGTCTAGAAATGAAATAACAAAGTTCAGAGTAGGTGTTGGAATTACGCGTATAAGAGATGTTAACAGAAGAGAGGGGATGAGAGAGAGGGAATACGCGAATAATGAGGAGGTATCAAAGGAAGGCGGTAGAGCCATTGCTGAGGAAATGATGAGCTCACAAGTAGCGTAATAACACTGTGTCAGCAGTGAAGCGTTGCGTTAAGCCTGATAATAAGGGGATATGTAATCGTAGTTTAGTTTAATGTAAATACATGAGTTACTCGTAATAATATGATATTCTACTTCACAAATAGCTGTGAGGACTCTGTGTTTTTGCCGAACCGGCCGTGGTGGCCAAGCGGTTAAAGGCGCTACAGTCTGGAACCGCGCGGCCGCTACGGTCGCAGGTTCGAATCCTGCCTCGGGCATGGATGTGTGTGATGTCCTTAGGTTAGTTAGGTTTAATTAGTTCTAAGTTCTAGGCGACTCATGACCGCAGAAGTTAAGTCGCATAGTGCTCAGAGCCATTTGAACCATTTTTGTTTTTGCCGAGTCGATCAGTAACTGGACAATAAATTATAATGAAATGTAAAATGTTTCAGATAATATCTATAAGTCTAATACATTACATACAGGGAACGAACAGATGGCTGAAGTGTAAGCTGTTTTCCAAATTTCAGGTATTACCTCTCACCTCGGACAACGCAGTGGCAGACAGCCTTCCAGCCTTCACTTAACGACCGAGAGCAGCGGCGTTTGCGCAGAGCTTTCAGTGGTCTCAGATAAGAAACACTGCGTGAAATAACCGCGGAAATCAATGTCAGATCCGTTTGAACAGTACGACGAAATGTGGTGTTAATGGCTATGGAAGCAGATGATGGACTCGAGTGCCTTTGCTAACAGAACTACATAGTCTGCAGCAGAAACTCTCCAGGGCTCGTGACCATACCGGTTGGATCCTACGCCACTGGAAAAATGTGGCCCGGTCAGATGAGTCCCTACTTCAGTTGGTGAGTGTAGTGTTGGCAGAAGAGCCAACACCGTGTTGCTAGAGGAGGCCGAAATGCACGCGTTTAATTACACGCAGACTGGCGTGAGGTCTGGAACAGGACAATGTCTTGAGAATTGCAAATAAAGTACGTAGATGATGTAATACTTAACTTTAATCCATAACTGGTGCACATCGCTCTTGACGGTACAGGTTTTATAATAAGCTCAATACAACTGGCAATGGCGCCTTGCTAGGTCGTAGCAAATGACGTAGCTGAAGGCTATGCTATCGTCTCGGCAAATGAGAGCGCGATTGTCAGTGAACCATTCCTATGAACGTCGGCTGTACAACTGGGCGAGTGCCAGAACGTCTCTCTAGACCTGCCGTGTGGTGGCGCTCGGTCTGCGATCACTGACAGTGGCGACACGCGGGTCCGACGTATACTAATGGACCGCGGCCGATTTAAAGGCTACCACCTAGCAAGTGTGGTGTCTGGCGGTGACACCACAGTGAGAACTGATGGCAGAGTTCGACCCTACGAAGCCATCGACCCAAGTTGTCAACGAGCCACCGTGCAAGCTGGTGGTGGCTCCGTAATGGTGTGGGCTGTGTTTACAAGGAATGGATTGGGTCCTCTGGGCCAACTGAACCGATCATTGAGTACAAATAGTTATGTTCTGCTACCTGGGGAATATTTGCAGCCAGTCACGGACTTCGCGTTCAAAGCGATGTAATTTTTGTAAATGACAAAGCGGTATGTGAGAACATTGTGTACAGTTCGAGCGAACGATTTCGGTACGCAAATCGCCAACACATGAATCCCATCGGACATCTATGGGACATAAATGAGAGGTCGGTTCGTGCACAAAATCCTGCACCGGCGACAGTTCCGCACTAATGAGCGGCAACAGAGCGGCATGGCTCCAACGACTTGTTGAGTGCATGCGAGGTCGAGTTGTAGTAGGCCGGGCAAAAGGCGGTCAGACGCGATATTAGGAGGCAGCCCATTACTTTCGTCACCTGGGTGTATACTCGACGCAGTCAGCGTCCAGCCGGCAAGACTGCGACGGCGGGGGTGCGGCCAGCGGTCGCCGGCGGGGGCGGGGGCGGGGGCGGCGTTAATGCCCAATCAGCGTGGGCCACGCTGGCGGCGAGATAAGCCGCGGGGGTCTCCGCTCCATCCATCACCTGCCGCGGGGGGCGCTGTTTGCATAACAAAATAATAACGCCGCGCCGCGCAGCGCCGGTAATGAATAATAGCCGGCCGGCCGGCCCGCTGCGGCCGTGCCTCATCGACACGCCGCCCCCGCTAGCCCCCCCCCCCCCCCCCCCCCGCCCTCCGCCCCCTCGTGGCCTGTCGCTGGTCGTTCCGGCCCTGTCCGTGTTGCCAAACGCATGTGTTCACTGCTCCTTAAGAATCGTTTAGAAATGTTACCTTTACATGTATGAGTCTCACGCGAGCCTTTAATTTACATACGTACCCCACTACATCGTCCCTGGCCCCTCCTAACTCCCTCCGCGACAGCATCATTCACCAATAGAACACGCGACGTGTGTACACACACAGACACACACACGCGCGCACACACACACACCCACACCCACACACCAATTTTGCGATGTGACAGCATGTCTTGTGTGTCGGATTAAGTGTATAGTGCCTCAGAACTTGATCTTCCTTGAAACAGTATCATTTTACTTCTCCAACAAACTAAACCATCCATATGAATATCAAGATTTGGTACAACAATACTTCGGTAAATGTTAACTTAAGGGGCTCCGGAACGCCCTATACTTGAAATGTTAAAATAACGCTTTTAAATTACATCTTTCCTCACAAAGTATTTGAGGTAGGAAGTTGAACTTTTTACAGATTATTTATTGGAATATGGGCTACAACTTAACACAGGGATTTTACAAAATTTTAGTTCAGTTATTAAAGATGATTTTTTTTCAGTTTTAATGAAATTTTGCAATTTTTTATTTATATATTCAAAAATATACAGTTTTTTGGAAAAAGGCTGTGTTAAATTATGCAGAAGGTACTGTGTAACATTTACTGAAAGTTTGAAACAAATATGTTTGGAAGATCCTTAGAAAACATGTAATTAGTATGAGAAAATAAAAGTTTTGGGAATCGAGCGACAAAGATTGGATTAACTTTTTAGTGCATTCCAGGTCCATAGGATGGATTATCTTCATCCTCTGCAAACTCCTCCTCCAGCTTCCTCTTGTTCCTCCTCCTGTTTACTCTTGCTTGTATTTCTAGACTCTTTACAGCCCTGTCTGCAGCCCGAAGGCGTTCCTTGTCTAAAGCAAGCATCGCTCGTACCATGTTAGAACCTATCTTCATTCCCATATTTCTAAATACCTTTGGCTTTCCAACATTTCTCCTTTTCTTAAAAGCCTTCAGAGGATTTCTAATAACTTTACTTTTACTCATTATTATACTTCAACAAAACAGAGACTCAAGAAACAGAATTAATTACGAATATTTTCGAGATAACGACAGAGTAAATAAACATGAAACAATCGACAATCACACCAGCGATATATATTGAACCATCACAGGTTAGCCACAACACATACTTTATCTCACATCACTAAAATGTACCTGATGAACACGGACGTTAATAATAACACCATTTGACAGCAGTTTAACAGCGCCACAGTGGGTCACGCCCATGTAGAACACATTTCAAAAAAAATTTAAAAATAGTTGTAGTCTTCGGAATTGAATAAATTATATATCTATTAAAAGGTAATAGTCTGCAGATTCAGAAAACGCAAAAAAGTAAAAATTGAACTTTTCATGATTTTGAGCCTTTCCGGAGCCCCTTAAAGAAAGCACAATTCAGAAATTGTAAACAATCTGGTGCACTGCCGTTACAACTGGTCCTTGATATCCTGGACGCAGGCACCACTCGGACGAAGTTGACGTCCAGGCTGGTCCCACGTATATTTCTGTCTGGGATAGATCTGCGAATCTTGTTGACCATGGTACTAACTCAACATGAGGCAGATATTTTGCACACACATTAGCTATTGATGAGACAACGGCCTTGCCGCAGTAGCTACACCGGTTCCCGTGAGATCACCGAAGGTAAGCTCTGTCGGGCGTGGACGGCACTTGGATGGGTGACCATCCGGGCCGCCATGTGCTGTTGCCAGTTTTCGGGGTGCACTCAGCCTCGTGATGCCAATTGAGGGGCTACTCGACCGAATAGTAGCGGCTTCGGTCAAGAATACCACCATAACGACCGGGAGAGCGGTGTGCTGACCCCATGCCCATCCTATCCGCATCCTCCTCTGAGGATGACGCGGCGGTCGGATGGTCCCGGTAGGCCACTCGTGGCCTGAAGACGGAGTGCTTATTAGCTATTGATGAATAGAAATTATGTTGTTGAAAAGCGGCATCACGATACTGGTATGTGTCATGAAAGACATGAGGATGCAGGATGTCTGTTGTCAGACTTCCCTCAATCAGTACCAGCCATGTCACGAAGTCATACCCTACGTCGTCAGGATGCCAGTTGTAACTCCACTGTTCCTCTCCAAAACGCTGTATGAATTGCGCTTCTCCCCAGGTAGAAGCCATACCTACCAAAGATGGTCATCCAGGATTGTGCAGAACCATGATTCATTCCTAAACACAATGCGGCGTCATTCAAGAGAAGCCCATCCGTCTCGAGCGCAAAGGCACTGCAAACTCAGACGTTTGCGTTATGGACTTAACGACAGCCTATGCATGCGAATGGTAATTTTCTAGTCCAGCTGCTACTAGTCTCTGACCAATGGTGTGCGATGACACAGAATGTTGCAACGAGTCCATTACTTGTGCTCAGATGTCAGGCGCATATGTGAAGGGATTACGATGTGCATGGTACATAATATGGCTCCGAGTGAGATGGTGCAGTGGTTAGCATACTGCACTCACATTCGGGAGAACTACGGTTTAAATTCACGTCCGACCATCAAGATCTACGTTCTTAGTGACTTCCCTGAATCCCTCCAGGCAAATGCTGGGTTGTTTCCTTTGAGAAGGCAAAGCCGATTTCCTTCCCCAGCCTTTAAGAATCCGAGCTTGTGCTCGCTCTCTACCGACCTCAATATCCACGGCACGTTGAACACCAATCTTTCTTCCTTCCTTTCAGAATACAACGACACTCCTTGTGGTGGTCAGATGTGATCGATAGGAACCTTGACAACCAATGTGCCTATCCTCACGTTGCCATAGAATCCGACATCGGGCCACTGTAAAATCCGAGTGAGCCACAGGTATAGTTATTGCACGATTCAACTAGCTGGACAACTGAGACCCAGGATGAGGCCTCTTTCAGACTTGACGGTTTACATGAGTAAGCGACATCTCCGTGTCCTTCACAGTGTACATTCAGCCTCCAACACTGTTCACGCCACTTATATGCCCTAAAACACTTAGTAACAACACTAAACATGAACAACACTAATGTACTCTGGTGGACGTTCTGGCTGTCGCATAGTATTGCAACTCTTGATTATTTACATACCCGCCAGTTATGTGTATGTGTAGCAAGCCACATCGACATCCATGTCTTCTGGGTGATACGATCTAGTCATACAATGTATTAGGTCTAACGGCAACAAATAAATCTGACATCTTTGAGGATGTTCACAGTGAATCTGTTATCAATAACCACGAGCGTATTTTAGTTTTCTCCGAAAATTACATAGAATGCACACTGGAGGCGCATTTACGTGGAAACATAGTAGGTCTAATCGCGACAAGTAGACCTGACTTCTTTGATGATGTTCACATTCTAACTGCTGTCATAGACCATGGGGTAGTTGTAGCAGCTACCGAAGTACAAAACAGAACTAAAACAAGTAGTCCTAGCATATGATAGAGAGAGGAAGGGCGTTACAGGTCCGTATGCAACTCCCTAGAGGTTAGAAGCAAATTCAGAATTCAAACTTCCAGTGCAGGCTGATTGTTTGGATCAGCGCCAAACACTGTGTAGGGCACCTACGACAGGCGCATATTTTGGGACTCGATGGGATACTCGGAGGAATCTAAGGAAAATAAAGGGTATGAATAGACTTATTTACTTCTTACAGACAAAGTACTACACTGCAGGCTAATTCTAAGCACTAGAAAAGGAAAGGTGGGAACTGTCAGTGTTTGAGTCCCAGGCTTCATAGCGAACTGAACTAGCAATCACTAGCAGCATTGTAAAGTACAATCAATGAGGCAGCACTCCAAATGAGGCAACAGAGTCGGAGCTTAGCAAAGGCTGGAGATGTGTGACACGTAGTTGGTATCCCATAGATCTCATTGGGAACTCGCCTGAATGCAAAAAAATCCGGACTTTTGAAAGGATTGTAGCGGCTCACTATTTCTCACTATCCATAGTTGTCCTGGCAGTAAATGACATATCTTCGTTATGGTAGGTAATGGGTGAGTATTGTCACATCTCAAGGAGCAACACGAAATATTTAGTCCTGGGCCAGAGAATTCGTAGAGACAGTGGTTCAGGTTTAGAAGAATAACTGATCAAGCTCTAATCGAAACGTTCGCATTGGATGGAATACTTCATAGTATACAACCTCTGTACAGAAGCTGCCGAAGAAACACTAACTGTTGCACAATAGCAGTAAAATAAACCGTAGAAGTATAGACAGGTGCTAAATGAAACGGCTTTGTGTTTCAAAAGCCAACACCTACAGCCTTCAACGACTACGACACCAGAATAACTTACATAAATGTAACGTATTGCGCCTAAGTAGAAAAAGAAATCCGCTTCTGTACAACTATACTATCAATGACAAATTGCTGGAACCAATATTTACCTAAAATATGTAGGAGTAACGAAGCGATCTTTAGTGGAATGACCACATCAAAGAAATAGTAGGAAAAGCAGATGGCAGACTGAGATTCGTAAGAAGAATCTTAAGGAAATGTGATTCATGCGCAAAGGAAGTGGCTTACAAGTCTCTTGTTCGACCGATTCTTGAGTATTTTTCATCAATCTGGGATCCTTACCAGGCAGGAATGACAGAGATAGAAAAGATTCAACGAAGAGCGGCACGTTTCGGCAAAAAATCGTTTATTCCGCGTGAGAGCCTTAGAGAGATGCTTAACGAAGTCCAGTGACAGATGCTACAAGAGAGGCGTTGTGAATATTCACAGTACATCACGAGAAATTTGAGAAGTTAGAACTAATACAGAGGCTTACCGACAAACATTCTTCCCATGAACCATTCGCGAGTGGGACAGGAAAAGGGAAGAGTTTGTGGTACCAGAAGTAAACTCCGCCAGATACCCTGATGTAAATGTTCAATCCTGTCTAAAGATCTTTCACAAAACCCAAGAATTCCTTTTCATGTGTAAACACTGTCAGTGGCATGAGAGTCACTGCGCTGAGACTCACGGACGTCATAGACTCTGTAATTGAAGATAACAAAGCAAAAGCACAAATGGTGAACTCCACATGTAGAGTGAAAAGGAGGATCCAGGGATACAGCCCCAATTTAATTCTCGAACCACTGCAAAGATGAGTGATGTAGATGTTAGTGTCAGTGGCGCTGAGAAACGGCTAAAAGTTCTTATCGAGGTAAATTCCTTATCAGAGGTAATGAAAATGTCTTGCTGATTTAATCCCTATTTTAACAGTAATATACCGTATATATCTCGAATAAAAATGGTTAGGCGTGCGGAGTGGCGGCTAGGTATGAGGCGCCGTGTCACGGACTGCGCGTCCCCTCCCGCCGCAGGTTCGAATCCTCGTCGGGCGTGGGTGTGTTTCTTGTTCTTAGCATAAGTTAGTTTAAGTGGTTTGTAAGTCTAGGGACCGATGACTTCAGCAGTTTGGTCCCTTACGAATTCACACACTTATCAACATTTGAAAAATTGTTATCTGTAAATGGAAGAAAACACAGCTCCTACTGCCCGCATCCCGTGGTCGTGCGGTAGCGTTCTCGCTTCCCACGCCCGGGTTCCCGGGTTCGATTCCCGGCGGGGTCAGGGATTTTCTCTGCCTCGTGATGGCTGGGTGTTGTGTGCTGTCCTTAGGTTAGGTAGGTTTAATTAGTTCTAAGTTCTAGGGGACTGATGACCATAGCTGTTAAGTCCAATAGTGCTCAGAGCCATTTGAACCAACAGCTCCTACTTGTCTAACAGAAGGGTAGCAGAAGTGATCCCTAAAATCGGTCCAGTATTATTGACACCGATCGGCTGTAGTACCTTAGAACGTATTCTGAGCTGAAGCCTACTCAGCTGTTTCGAACAGCCAAGCTAAGCTCCATGAATTTCGAAAATATCGGTCATGCGAAAAAGAACTCTAGCGTTTCTCACCAGACATCCAGAAAGCCTTAGGTCAGGACAATCGATCAAATGCAGTATTTTTTAACTTAGGATCTGACTCAGTACCGCACCAACGTTCATTAATGACAATACACTCCTGGAAATGGAAAAAAGAACACATTGACACCGGTGTGTCAGACCCACCATACTTGCTCCGGACACTGCGAGAGGGCTGTACAAGCAATGATCACACGCACGGCACAGCGGACACACCAGGAACCGCGGTGTTGGCCGTCGAATGGCGCTGGCTGCGCAGCATTTGTGCACTGACGCCGTCAGTGTCAGCCAGTTTGCCGTGGCATACGGAGCTCCATCGCAGTCTTTAACACTGGTAGCATGCCGCGACAGCGTGGACGTGAACCGTATGTGCAGTTGACGGACTTTGAGCGAGGGCGTATAGTGGGCATGCGGGAGGCCGGGTGGACGTACCGCTGAATTGCTCAACACGTGGGGCGTGAGGTCTCCACAGTACATCGATGTTGTCGCCAGTGGTCGGCGGAAGGTGCACGTGCCCGTCGACCTGGGACCGGACCGCAGCGACGCACGGGTGCACGCCAAGACCGTAGGATCCTACGCAGTGCCGTAGCGGACCGCACCGCCACTTCCCAGCAAATTAGGGACACTGTTGCTCCTGGGGTATCGGCGAGGACCATTCGCAACCGTCTCCATGAAGCTGGGCTACGGTCCCGCACACCGTTAGGCCGTCTTCCGCTCACGCCCCAACATCGTGCAGCCCGCCTCCAGTGGTGTCGCGACAGGCGTGAATGGAGGGACGAATGGAGACGTGTCGTCTTCAGCGATGAGAGTCGCTTCTCCCTTGGTGCCAATGATGGTCGTATGCGTGTTTGGCGCCGTGCAGGTGAGCGCCACAATCAGGACCGCATACGACCGAGGCACACAGGGCCAACACCCGGCATCATGGTGTGGGGAGCGATCTCCTACACTGGCCGTACACCACTGGTGATCGTCGAGGGGACACTGAATAGTGCACGGTACATCCAAACCGTCATCGAACCCATCGTTCTACCATTCCTAGACCGGCAAGGGAACTTGCTGTTCCAACAGGACAATGCACGTCCTCATGTATCCCGTGCCACCCAACGTGCTCTAGAAGGTGTAAGTCAACTACCCTGGCCAGCAAGATCTCCGGATCTGTTCCCCATTGAGCATGTTTCGGACTGGATGAAGCGTCGTCTCACGCGGTCTGCACGTCCAGCACGAACGCTGGTCCAACTGAGGCGCCAGGTGGAAATGGCGTGGCAAGCCGTTCCACAGGACTACATCCAGCATCTCTACGATCGTCTCCATGGGAGAATAGCAGCCTGCATTGCTGCGAAAGGTGGATATACAGTGTACTAGTGCCGACATTGTGCATGCTCTGTTGCCTGTGTCTATGTGCCTGTGGTTCTGTCAGTGTGATCATGTGATGTATCTGACCCCAGGAATGTGTCAATAAAGTTTCCCCTTCCTGGGACAATGAATTCACGGTGTTCTTATTTCAATTTCCAGGAGTGTACGTTCATATGAGATATCAACGAAATTTTTGATTAGATTGACGATTTCTTGATGCTGAGGACGCACAATGATATCTTGCATGGAGAGTCATCCAAAAAGGTAAGGGCAATTTCAGGTGTGCATCAGGAAATTATGTACGGAGCCTTGTAGTTGGTTTTTTATGTTACTTTCTTGGAGGAGAACAGTGATAGTAACTCATACTTTTTGCTGATGATGTAGTTATCTACAATTAAGTCCTATGTAAAGAAAATATGGCACCGAAAACTCAGTCACATCTCGTAAAGATTTCAGATCCTGGTAATATTTAAGAGTGTTACAAAGATGGACAATTTTCTGTAAACGTACGAAAGTGTATAACTGTGCGTGTCACACAACGCTCATACCACAATACTAATGAGTCACAGTTGTCAACTAGGTTACCACAAATAGTTTGGTCTTTGAATTTGTGGGGATATGTAATGGAATGATCTTAAAGGCTCAGTCGCACCTACAGCAGGCGCCAGACCTGGGTTAAATGGCAGAATGATGGCCTAATGCAATTAATCTACAAACCAGATTGTTTACAGAAATGAAATGCGAACTACCCTACAGTGTTGTCAAATGTTTGGCACCCACACGATATAGGACTAACATGCAATATTTAACATATACAAAGAAGGAAAGCACGAATGGTTAAAGGTCTGCTTGACCCACGAGAAAATGTCAGTGAAATGTCGCAAAACACTTGTGGCTGACACTTGAAGACAGACAGCAATGATCCGGCCCGGGAAAGTCTACTTAGAAAGTTTCAGTAATCACAGTAACGTCAGAACTCTAGGAATTTACTGCAGCCCCCTACGTATCTCTCTGATAGCAGCCACGAAGACAAAATAGGATTAATTACAGTGCGTACAGAGGCATTTAAGCAATCATTGTAATCGCGCCACCGCGCTACATACGCGAATGGAACGGTAGATACCCTAATAGGCGGAAATATGGGAAGTAGCCTCCTCCAAGTACTTCTCGGCGATTAGCATTGTATGGCTGTAGAAGTAGATGTATAACAAAGTTTCAGAACCACATACTGATAATTTATGCCACCACAGAGATCAATGTTTTGGTTCACTAGTCGTTTGGCCATGGTTAATTGTTTAGTTTCTTACATCATTTGAACGATTGCTTTATCGAAATGATGTGAAGCATGACAGTTTACAGGGTTTGTATACATGATTTGTGTGAGCATTAATAACACATTATTTTTCAGTTTTACTCATCCAACTACACTTAAAACATTTTTATTTGCTTTATTTTATTTTATGTGATTATTTTTTAATATAATTTCGTCCTTAGGATAGAAGCAGTTGTCCAGGAAAAACGATTTTAAGTTAGATTCAAAATTTGCCTCCTTGTCGGACATTTTATGTTACTGGGAAAATAATCAAATATTTCTGTTCCTGCATGTTGAACTACGTTCTGAGCCACTGACAGCATTAATTGTGGATAATAAAGGTAATTTTTCCCTCAAGTTTGTAGGTTTTGACTTCAACGTTCTTTTCAAATTGTGATGGATTATTTATGACGAATTTCACTAGCGAATATATGTATTGCGATGGCGCAGTTAAAATGCCTGGGTCCTTGAACAGGTACATACATGACGTTTGTGGGTAAACATCACAAGTTATTCTGACTGCTCGCTTTTGTGCAATCAATACTTTCTTTCTATGTGATAAGTTATTTAATAAAATTATTCACACCATAAAATAATTCCGTAAGACATTACTGAGTGGAAATATGCAAAATGAATCAGGAAGTTTATTAGTTTGTTTCCAAGATGAGCAATTATGTGAAGAGTAAAAGCAGCTGAACTTATTTGTTCGAGAAGCTCCGTAATGTGCTTTTTCTAGTTCACGTTTTCATCAGTACGCACACTCTCTCTACCTATTCCTGCTCATGTGGTACATCAGGTGCTGGTATGACTATTTGCTGTATAAAACTGAATATAGTATGTTGTTTTCAAAATTTAGAGACAGTCCATTTTCTGAGAACCACTTAACAATTCGTCCGCAGCTCGTGGTCGTGCGGTAGCGTTCTCGCTTCCCGCGCCCGGGTTCCCGGGTTCGATTCCCGGCGGGGTCAGGGATTTTCTCTGCCTCGTGATGACTGGGTGTTGTGTGCTGTCCTTAGGTTAGTTAGGTTTAAGTAGTTCTAAATTCTAGGGGACTGATGACCATAGATGTTAAGTCCCATAGTGCTCAGAGCCATTTGAACCAATTTTGAACTTAACAATTCACTGGAAAACGTCGCTTTCTGTCTCTTCCGTTGCTTTACCTCTAATGGGATTTATTATAACACTAGTATCGTCTGCAAAAAAAGTACCAATTCTGCTTGATGACTATTAAGTGGAAGGTCATTCACATACATAATAAACAGGAGTGGACCCAAAATTGAACCGTGTGGGAATCCATTTGTGAAGTTTTTTCCGACTCAGCAAAATTTTCTACCCCTCAAACGTCTTGCATTGTGTTTGTTATGTATGATTTAAAGCCACAATGTGTAAAGCCACCAATTTCATAAAACTAAAGTTTTTCTAAGAGTGTAACAATATCTACACAATCACACTCCTTGCAGATATCATAAAAAATACCAACTGGCGGTGGGTGAAAACAAACGACAATGGCATCAAAAATCGTTGTTGACGCCAGTTGCGAAGGGCGTGGTGTAATTCGATCTTTATGTAAAAAGGATCCACAGCTGGTCAAATTCATCAGGAGTTATGCCTAGCCTATGGGTTTATTGTAAAGAGGGAAGAAAAGGTTAGACCACAGTGTCTTTTTAGTTACCAGATTAAAACAGAGAAACACGCAATTAAATATAACAGGCCACAAAAATTTCTGAATGGCATCCTTCGGATCATGTACACATAGCACAATGCAGTGGAGCAAATCAGCCAACTTTTCTTATCTTGTACCAAAGTTCTCATAATCATATACCTATTACAAATATCTTCTTTAATTTTTGCACTTTCTGTTTCTTTCCGCAACTTTATCTTTTTCCCTCTACTGCCTGTTCCAATGGCACTTTAATTATTCCCCGTTTCAGTATCAGCTGTCCCCTAACCTATCCCACCTTGTGTAGGGGTCGTCGATAAAGTTACTTCATCTGCTTTCTTTTTAGTATTTCTTTATTTCGCTGTTTATCTGCCGAATTAAATTTTAACATTCTTTGATAGCACTACGTTTAAAATACTCCCATTTACTCCTTATTTGTATCTACGACGGTTCGTGTTGCACTTATTACCTTAAGCTAGGTTTTTCTACGTATGTTTTAGTACTTTAGCTTTTTGTGAGGCGACTTTCTCGGGTAGTTTAGACTGGAGGTAGTGTAGCAGCAGAACGTTGATTGCATCCAACGACTTCTTGGTTTAGTGTTACATTAACTGTGATGTAGGTAAAAATTGGTTAAAGATGGATATGGACTTTGGTTTTTATGTACGGATACGAGGAGAACTGACCACTGTTTGTAAACAGCAGGAAGCTGTATTGGTCATGATCGACAGGCTTTCAAGCTGCTGCTCAGGTCTGCTATGCAGTGGGGCACCTGATACGAATTCTTTGGCATCTCTGGAGCCTATGGCGCCGCCTGGGACCCCTGATGCTTCTGTGCCTTCCGATTCGCACGTCCTTGTTTAATGCTGATGGGCGCACATTTTTAGGACCTGGGCGGGACGTGAAACTGCTACCGATCGCACAGCTGTCCCCTTACGCCTCACACACAGGTTTGATGTATTGCCCACTATTGATGGCACATCTGAGCCAGTACAGGATGTGTCACCTGTTGGTCTAGTAGCTCGCGTTTCTTCTCTGGATCACGGGGTCCCAGGTACGATCCCCGGACGCGTTTTGGAGTTTCTCTGCCGGTGGACTGGGTGTTTGTGTTGTCCTCATCATTACATCACCATCATCATCATTCGTGACAGTGGCTAGATAGGATTGTACGGTTGCTGATGACCGCGCAGTTGAGCGCCCTACAAACCAAACATCATCTGCTGGGACTGTGGCTGACTTCCTGGGAGGTCCGGACAAGTGTTGGGGTGGTGATGATGTCTGGTTTGTGAGGCGCTCAACTGTGTGATGATCAGCGCCCATACAAAGTCAAAATTTTTTCACAGTTCAATCTAGCCACTGTCACGATTGATGAGGATGATGGTTGAATGATGAGGACAACACAAACACCCAATCCCTGGGCAGAGAAAATCCCCGACCCGAGCGGGAATCGAACCCAGGACCCCGTGATCCAGAGGTGTTAGGCAGGTGATTTAGTGCCTCTGATAAATAGCGGGGAAGTCGGAAAAGAAGGCGAGTACCCATTCTGTTTGCTTGTCCAGAGGGAGAGGGCACGGTGTCACACCCGAGATGTGGAGGTGACTTTTCCAGGAATTGAGCTCGCTCGCTCTGTGCCCTTGGCAGCGAATCGTGGTTCGTGTAGGCCCGAGTGAAACCTGCCACCTGGGTTCAGAGTCCATTCTGGAGTGCTATAAGTGGCTGGCTGATTTAGTCAAAACAGTTAGCCTCGCTCGCACGGTGAAGCCAGAGCTGTAGTTTTGTGGCATCGTTCCCAGAATCGATCATGGTCCTCTGGTCTGAAGCCGAGTGTAAGGGTTAAGCCAGAGGCTCAGACAATTCTACATGCGGATTTCTCGACCTCTGCTATCGGGTGCAGAAATACAGTCCCACCCCTTTCCCACCCTTTAATAGGTCAAGTGTGCACTACATGCAGGAAGCGGCTACCAGGGTAGAAGGGTACATGTTGCATGCACATACAGGTATTTAAGGACTGAGAAATCCTTTCAGAGGCCCGAAGAGACGCGTTTGGGTCCAGACAGGGTAATATTCGTTAAAGCAGACTGGAGAAAGAAAATGGTAATACAGTGTTAGTTAACTACAGGAGCGTCTGTGGGGGAGTTCCTGAACTAGTCTCCCTTATAAACGGTATAAAATAACCACATAGTACGAGGGACAGAAAGCTAGCAGAGGTCAGAGTCAATAGCAATGAAATTCTAAACTCCGGCTGGAATGCGTATTGGAAAGATAGCTCTAACGCTGGGGGGTGGAGGCGTGTTTGTAGCAATAAAAAATAGAATAAAAAATTATGAGATTCCTACAGATTCCGAATGCTAAATAATTTGGATGAAGATAAGCCTTAAAGGTGGCTCAAACGTGGTCATTGGATGCTTTCTATAGACCCCCCTCCCCTGGCTCATTAACAGTAGTGCCAGAGCACCTGAGGGGAAGCTTGGAGATTTCTTCGCCTCAGTTTCCTGATCACTTCATAGTTTTAGGTGGAGATCTTACTTTACCAGCTGCAGAGTGGGAGACTCAAGTGATGAGGGTGGGTACTAGAGACAGAGAACTTTTCCTAACCGCGTTATCCGAAAATTACCTTGGGTTTTACCGTGCTCGCATATCATGACATCTCTGGAGACCGAAAATGTCCTCTGTAGGAATTAACATGGGTTACGAAAACAACAGTCGCCTGAAACCCAGCTCGCTCTGTTCGTCGACAAGACCCAGAAAGAAGCAGATGCCGTATTCCTTCGAAAGTGCTCCGCACTAGCGCCTAGTGACCGAAATGCGAGCGTACGGAGTATCAGATCAACTATGTGAGTAGACTGAAGATTTCCTGGAGAACAGAACGCAACGTGTCATTTTGAACGAAGAGAAGTCTTCAGATGGCTATTTCTAAATACGCTTAATCTGTAACTAACCTATATTGCAGGCATTAGACACATTTACTTTTACTAATAATAGACATACTGTGATAAGAAGGAGATCAAAATAACACCGATCTTCATATTATACAACACCTGTTCAGCGTACTGACGAGGGTCAGCACTTTGAAGCAAGTTGTGTTAAATCACATGTCTGGATAGGTTCATCCATGTCTCATATGAAGAAATGGAAGAATGAAAATCGAAACGTCTCGATGCATCTTTATTCATAAATCACAGGGAGAGGGTAGTCTGGAAAGTTTACTTACTGCGCAACATTTTCTAGAGTGAAGAAAACTGTCGATTTCGAAGATATTGTGACATGCCAATATTTTAACTTCACTTCAAGAGATTTTACGATATTTTCGGGCTTTTCTGAAAAGTATCTTTCACTTCAGCAAATGTTATCTGGAGTTTGGAAGCGGTTCGGTCAGTTTTCTATTGTTTTTTATTGACTTATTTTCTATTTGTATTACGTTGTCACGATATGCTCGAAACACTTTACCGTCCATTTATATTATGGCTGCCTTATATGTAAGTCATACATTACGTTTATTTCAAAATCATATTTTCTAATTAGTTAGGTGTTAGTGAACTCCGAAGGAGAACTGGTTGTAAATATCACAACAGTATGTCTTGGTATTTATTCACTTAAGCCGTTACGAATTTTTACACGACGTCAGTATCATCATTCATTCAACCAATAAGTCATTTATTCATCGTGTTCCGTAGCTACCGTCATCAGAAATAACCTTCACTGATTTAGAACGTATGGGTACACAATGTGAAATAGAAACTGTACAAATAATTCACTATCGTTAACTGCAATTAGCTATTGATGCTTACTCAAGCTATTCAAAATTTGCTCATGATAAACTTAACAGAAAAGTCGTTAATGTGAAGAAATTTGATGCACCCTCACTTATCTTAAATAGCTGCAGTTTATCTGCTGCTAACTTATTACCTTTGTTCTTTCAGAAAAGCCATCTCTGAATTCGCCTACACGATTTAGGAAAACCACAGGAAACCCAAATCTGGATGACTGCAAGGGGACCTGATATGCGGTAAGTATCCCGTTATTTGAGACAAATGATTTAGGAAAACCCTGTATTACACTGTACGTCCATAAAAGAAGAAGGAGGCAAGTATGGTATTGAAATCAACAGATAGCGTCTTGGGTGATAAGTTACTCTATGTGTAGACTCGATTTCAGATTGTTATCCAGATGTACATTAAACAGTCATGCAGAAGTTCTTCATTTATAATAGTTCGTGGCCAACAGATTAATTTTACTTACGAAATCTTTCATTTAATTTTTCAGTCTGAGGTCACATATATGATATGACAACCGGTTTCCTTTGGAAGCAAAGGAAAATAGAGGACAGTAAAATAATAGGAAAGTGAAATAGAAAATCGAAATAAATTCTATACACAACTACATACACAGACAGCAGCTGGTCAGAGTATAAGTGGTAGGGCCAGGAGAGACACTACAATGTAAACATATCTGCGTCCGGATGGTTGGAACTGAAGGCTACAGCTGACTACATAACAGCAGAGTTTGAGAAACTCTTAAATCATGAGTATAAGACTATGTGTACTGAAAACGTAAAAGTGATTGCGAGAGTTTATACTGTGTAAAAACGAATAAAATAACACGTAACTAATATTGTAAGTAAGCCAGAGTGGTCGATGGATAAGACAAAAGAACGGTTTACCACAAGCCACTGTTCTTGCTCCAGTTGTCTTCAATATTTATGTGTACTACCAGACCCTACCACAAACTTCATGTATGCAGATGATAGAGGTATTGCTACCCAGGTATCGCACCTTGAGAGAGTGGAAGAAAAGCTATCAGAACCCCTGTGTGAACTAACCGGTTATAACAGAGAAAAGCAGTTGAAGCGCAGCCCTTCAAAAACTCAGTTTAGTGCCTTCGATGTAAAGCACAAATAGGCCCTGTGCCAGGCGCTTCAGCGTAAATTGCGGAGCAGTCAGGTAGATGTAGTCATATACTCGTGATGTAGAAGGATACTGCAAAGAGTCTGAAAGGACGTTCAATTGGACCACTGTCCAACACACAACTGTGTAATGCATCGCACCCTCACTTACAAAACGCACTTCATAAACACCAAATTCAAAGTGTCAGGCAGAAACAACATCAGAATGAAATTTTCCCTCTGCAGTGGAGTGTGCGCTGATATGAAACTTTCCAGCTGATTAAAACTGTGTGCCGGACACAGACTTGAACTCGGGACCTTTGCCTTTTGCGAGCACTTGCCTGCGAAAGGCAAAGGTCCCGAGTTCGAGTCTCGTTCCGGCACACAGTTTTAATCTGCCAGGATGTTCCAGAAACAACATCCTTCGCAAACTGACTGGAACCAACAGGGGTACACAATCAGAGATCTGTACTGCTCTGCCACAGAGTATGTTTGCCCTGTGTGGTAGAGATCTTTTCATGTTAAACAAGTTCAGACGTCTCCGAAAGAAACATTTCGACTCTTCACTGGTTGCTTAAGACTAACACCTCATGATGAAGTTTACTGTATGGCAGCAATCACTTCACCAGGTATTACAATAAAAAGAGAATTTGCCTGCACGAACGAGAGATCTAAAGTGTCCGCCTTACACGCGCACCCGTAGTATGCATATCAACCTGCCCACCAATGTCTGAAGTTTAGGAGGAGTTTCCTCCATACAACAGAGATCTAAACGAAACTCCTAAGGCTGGAAAATCAAGACTATGGAGTACGAGAAACATTCACCTTGCTGGCTGGATGCTACCCATCAAAAATCTCCTTCCAGAACATGAACCTGGAAATAGTTAAACAGATTTCATATTGGTGTTGGCAGACCTAGAATGAAAATGTAAAAGTGAGGCTTCCCTAGCCTGTCTAGGATCTGCGAATGTGGCGAAGATCAAACCACGTTCCATGAACTGCAGGAAGTATCCTTTGGCACAAACAATGAAAAACATGATTGCAGTGACACTTGCTGCCGTTATTTGGCAGACCCTCCGTGATATGTTCTATAGACTTTGTTTTATGTAGGGCTACCATTACGTAACGCAATTTCTATTATTATCTTTGCTTGCTTCTGTTGCAAATAAAATAAAGCTAGAAGCAGGATAGATGACGACCGTCTACAAGAGCGATTCGCGAGTAGTGAACTAGTCACTGGTGGTCTTATGTGTACACTAAATGGCCAGTATGGAAGGAATATTAAATCAAGCTACCAGTAGACAAGTGCGAGCCACAATAAGAAGCCACCTTAATAAAGGAGAAACGCTAAACACAGGGAGAAGAGACATCATAATAAATCAGAAAATACATCAAAAGACTTTGTTACGGAAAACAATTAGTTCATTTAATAACTAATATCTACATTTTTTTAATTGGTAAAAAGTTTCAAGATCTTCAGATACACCCAATTGGCATATTTTAGAAACATAACCACGGATATCGGGGTATTGCCTATGTGTACTGCATTATGCCCGCCTCTTTTTAAAATTGAAACCAAAAGCTGTTTTATTACTGCTTACATTACAATGTTCGCTGAAGTGGACATCAAAAGATCTGCCGTTTTGGTCTATGCAGAGTTCGGACAGGCGCCATATCTTACTTCATACACAACCAACTTGGAGTATTTGTTATGAACTTCTCTTTATTTTTAAGGTATTTGTATTACCCGAAGCTGTAAAATATAATATAAAAGTTGTTAACAACACAGTGACGGTGTTCTCGCAAGACGAGCTTAGTCTGTGTGTCAATCTTGTTTGTAAATGAATAGTATAAGCCTTTTTGTGTGCACATTCTGTTGACTGGATGTCAGGGAGACAACGGACGTTGACAGTTGTGAGAAAATGGAACACCTGCAGAAGTCTTTATGAAGTCATTTATTGTGTAGGTCCGAGTTTCGGCGCTACAGTGCACCATCTTCAGGCCTTAGTTGATGCTGAAGGGGTTATCATGATCGATATCTACGATGGACAGTGGCCAACATATCTGGTTTACGCAGCTGAGAGTTGATGGTTGGAGAGACAACATCACAGCTACAGGTAGTCTACATAAGCCAGTAATGCTGGCCACTGGTGTATCGTATATACGGATCGTGATAACCCCTTCAGCATCAACTAAGGCCTGAAGATGGTGCGTTGAAGCGCCGAAACTGGTAGCTACACAAGTTTGTAGAAAAAGAATTCATCTGATTGCTGTTGACCAGTTATGTGCCTATACGACTATCTTAACGTCGCAACACACTGAGACTTTGAGGAGGCAATATCCCTGCCTGTAGTGCACAACGACAACAAAGCGACTCATGGCTTTCTTTCCGCGCTGCATTCACGCCCGGGCAGCGACACTCTGAGACAGCCAGCCGGCGGTCTGACAGACCGAGAGCAGAGGGTGGCAAGGTAAACGGCTCGGTCGCTGCGCGCGCGAGATAAAGTCCACAATGCGTTTAGGGGTGATGGATGGCGCTGCTATGATGAATGCCGGCGCTCGTGATCAATTGATTAGCTCGTTAAAGGGGCCAGCCTCCCACGGCTAACTAATGAAGCCCGCGGTGCGACGCTGCGAGGCGACCCGCTGCGCAGGCCAGGGGGGCCGAGCGCTCCGCCCACGCAACGCGACGCAACGCAACGCAACGCAGCGCGGCGCGGCGCAACCAGGAACACCTCCCTCTCCCGTCACAACTCCCACGCCTCTCGTGACGCCTCAGAAACAGCCGTTGTCATTACTTGCAGCTGTTCGCCATGGTTGCTGTGCTCGTGCCAAGTTTGGAAACAATAGACAGCAAGTGTGCTTTGACCCCTAACGTCATCAGCAACGAAGCCCAATATGTCTAACTACGCCTCTTAACAAGAAATGTAGCTACTGTTACGGCGTATCACTCGTTGGTTTCGACAATTCACAACAAAACTGTAACCCAGAATTCGGGTTACACTACAGATCAATATGCAGCGCAGTCTACATTCTGTTGGGTTGGCAGAAGAGCCAACACCGTGTTACTAGAGGAGGCCGAGAGGCACCCGTTTTAGCTCACGCAGGCTGGCGTGAGGAGGGAAGAACTATACTGACGTGAGGTCTGGAACATGACAAGGAATTAGAATTCAGAAAGCGGACGTAGCTAGTTTGATACTTAACTTTAATCCATTAATGATGAACGTAGCTCTTGACGGTGCAAATGAGAGCGTATGTAGACAGTGAACCATCGCTGGCAAAGTCGGCTGTACAACTGGGGCGAGTGCTAGGGAGTCTCTCTAGACTAGACCTGCCGTGTGGCGGCGCTCGGTCTACAATCACCGATAGTGGCGACACGCGGATCCGACGTATACTAACGGACTGCGGCCGATTTAAAAGGCTACCACCTAGCAAGTGTGATGTCTGGCGGTGACACCACACATTCCAAAAAATAATACAGTAGCAAAATAAATGTGGAACGTACAAAACCCTTAGTTGTTATGCCACATCATATAGCTCTTCTAACTTCCACAAAATCCACGCTTCGAATCTTCTGCTGAAATCTTCTGCAGGAGTCCTCTGCTGTCCCCAGGGGGCTAATCACGGTCGTAACCATATCAGGGGACTTCAAACAGTAAGCCAGACACGTTGTAGCATTGTGAAACACGAGCCACGCATTGCTAAAAGGGAATACGAGGTGTGTTTTTTTTAAAGTAAGTACCGTTTTGAAATTAAAAACAGACGTGCTAAGATATCTCAATAATTTTATTTTTACATGAAAGCCTGTACCTTAATCTACGCACTGACGCCGTTACAATCTAATTCTTCCTTGTCTACATTGTGTACTGAGTGTTTAAGATGCCTCCGATAATCGTGAGTCCCGCCGACTGTGAAGTACGGGCTTCTATAAGATTTCTTAGTGCTAAAGGCCTAAAAGCGATCGATATTCATCGTGAGATCTGTGCAGTTTACGGAGAAAACATTACGAGTGATGGAATGGTAAGAAAGTGGGTGAGAGCATTTAAAGATGGCCGCACAAATGTGCTTTATGAACAACGAAGTGGGTGTCCTTCGGTCGTTAATGAAAGTTTGGAGCAGGAAGTGGACAATAAGGTGAGAGAAAACAGACGCTTTACGATTTCCTCCTTGCGGCATGACTTTCCTAATGTTTCTCGTAGTGTTTTGTATGGCATTGTGACCGAGCACGTTGGGTACCGAAAATGTTGACGGATGTGCACAAAACCAAACGTTTAAAAAGTGCATTGACTTTCCTTGAGTGTTACCACAACGACGGTGATGATTTCTTAAGCCAAATTGTTACGGGCGATGAAACATGGGTGGCCTACGCCACACCAGAATCAAAGCAACAGTCCATGGAAGTTGAGCAAGGGCATCGTTTTGCTGCAAGACAATGCCCATCCGCATGTGGTGAATCAGACCAAAGATCTAATTACATCTTTTCGATGGGAAACTCTAGATCATCCTCAATACAGCCCCGGTCTTGTGCCCAGTGACTACCAGCTGTTCCTGCACTTGAAGAAGGAACACCTGGGCGGTCAACGTCTTGGAGACGATGACGAAGTCAAAACAGTGGTGATGCACAAGTCAGGCGGCAGACTTCTATGAGGAGGGTATTCAAAAACTGCTACAACGTTATGACAAGTGCCTTAATATTGACGGAAATTATGTAGAAAAGTAGATTAAGGTACAGGCTTTCATGTAAAAATAAAATTATTGAGATATCTTAGCACGTCTTTTTTTAATTTCAAAACGGTACTTACTTAAAAAACACGCCTTGTACTTCTTCCCAGTTTTCTGTAGACACAGTTCTGTCGCGATATGAATAACAGGAGTATAGCAGTGTGAGAGAGTGAAGTGGCGTGGCAATTCCAAACGTTGTGCTAAGGTGAAAGACGCTGTACTGTATGAATCGTACGGGCCAAACGTCTAAATTTCCCACAGATTCATCCTTAAATTCTGGCTGTGTATGGACCAAATGCATTCTCAAGTCCAGCCGTAGTCAAATGATGCCACTAATTTGACCAAGGGTGTGCAGACATGGATGATGTTCGGAAAGGGAGACCATCGACCTTGACCACAGATGACAGCCGAGCTGGGTAGCCACGCGATCTGAGGCGTCCTGTCACGGTCCGCGCGGCTCTTCCCGTTGGAGGTTCGAGTCCTCCCTCGGGCGTGGATCTGTGTGTTGTCCTTAGTGTTAGTTAGTTTAAGTTGGATTAAATAGTGTGTAAGCCAAGGGACCGATCACCTCAGCAGTTTGGTCCCATAGCAACGTACCACTACCACAGACGACAATGTCCAGGCAAACTGGTTCACAGCAACCGCACGTTTTCCGATGACGAGAACGTCTACACAGTGGCTCCCGAATGGCTTCGAGACCAAGGACCGGGTCTCTTTCGTTGAGGAACGCAACTACTGGTAGAACTTCCCGACAGCTGTTTATAGAGACGTGACGACTTTGTTGAAATATAAGTGTAGAATAGCATTCAAAGGAAGTTACTTCCTCATCCATTGTATTGTATTGGATTGTACGTTAACCGGAGGCCTAGAAACGGCGGAGAGGTTCCGGCCCGGCTGCAGCCGCAGTGGTCCACAACCCCATGACGACTACCGCAGTCCACTTTACTCCTCCATTGCCCCACACCGAACCACTCTTTCAGGGACATCGTGCGGTACGGCCCCTGGTGGCCGCCCCCGGGGAACGTCTCACACCAGACGAGTGTTACCCCTATGTCTGCTTGGTAGAGTAATGGTGGTGTACTCGTACTGGGAGAACTTGTTTCCGCAGCAATCGCCCACATAGTGTAGCTGAGGCGGAATAAGGGGAACCAGCCCGTATTCGCCGAGGCAGATGGAAAACCGCCTAGAAATCATCCACAGAGTGGCCAGCTCACCGGACCTCGACACAAGTCCGCCGGATTCGTGCCGGGGATCAGGCGCTCCTTCCCACTCTGGAAAGCCGCATGTTAGACCGCTCAGCTAACCGGTCGGGCTGCTCATCCACACTAATGTGTAAATTACTTTTTGAACTTCCCTCGTATAGATACACTATAGGAAAAATGTGAAGCATCTAGAAGGTGAGATGTAAACCAAATGAGAAGATATATGATATTAAATGGCACTCTGAACCCACTTATCAGTAGGATGCTGTACACCTTGTGGCCTAGATGCATGATCTGATGTGGTTAGGAAGAGTGTTACAAAACTTGTATTCTCCCCTGAGGCAAGTTGGTGTACAGTTGGCTGTCGCTGGCCCCTGAGATGCTGTATAATACAACTGGGACAGAGTTGACGTCCAAGCTGGTCCCAGACATGTTCTATTCGGGACAGATCTGGGAATATTGCTGGACATGGGGCGACGTCGACCTCACCCACGAAGTTCATAGAGAAATGCGGCATATGTGGACGAGCATTTCCCTCTTGAGAAATGACTCAACTATACAGGGTGGTCCATTGATAGTGACCCGGCCAAATATCTCACGAAATAAGCATCAAACGAAAAAACTACAAAGGACGAAACTCGTCTAGCTTGAAGGGGGAAACCAGATGACGCTATGATTGGCCCGCTAGATGGCGCTGCCATAGGTCAAACGGATATCAACTGCGTTTTTTAAATGAATGTTTTAGTTGGACCACTTTTTTCGCTTTGTGATAGATGGTGCTGTGACAGTACGTGGTATCACGTAACATTCCGCCAGTGCGGACGGTATTTGCTTCGTGATACATTACCCGTGTTAAAATGGACCGTTTACCAATTGCGGGAGAACGACGGTTCAATCCCGTCTCCAGCCATCCTGATTTAGTTTTCCGTGATTTCCCTAAATCGTTTCAGGCAAATGCCGGGATGGTTCCTTTGAAAGGGCACGGCCGATTTCCTTCCCAATCCTTCCCTAACCCGAGCTTGCGCTCCGTCTCTAATGACCTCGTTGTCGACGGGACGTTAAACACTAACCACCACCACCACCACCACCACCACCACCACCACCACCACCACCACCACCAATTGCGGGAAAGGTCGATATCGTATTGATGTATGGCTATTGTGATCAAAATGCCCAACGGGCGTGTGCTATGCATGCTGCTCGGTATCCTGGACGACATCATCCAAGTGTCCGGACCGTTCGCCTGATAGTTACGTTATTTAAGGAAACAGGAAGTGTTCAGCCACATGTGAAACGTCAATCACGACCTGCAACAAATGATGATGCCCAAGTAGGTGTTTCAGCTGCTGTCGCGGCTAATCCGCACATCAGTAGCAGACAAATTGCGCGAGAATCGGGAATCTCAAAAACGTCGGTGTTGGGAATGTTACATCAACATCGATTGCACTCGTACCATATTTCTATGCACCAGTAATTGCTTGGCGACGACTTTGAACGTCGTGCACAGTTCTGCCACTGGGCACAAGAGAAATTACAGGATGATGACAGATTTTTTGCACGCGTTATATTTAGCGATGAAGCGTCATTCACCAACAGCGGTAAAGTAAACAGTCATAATATGCACTATTTGGCAACGGAAAATCGACGATGGCTGCGACAATTGGAACATCAGCGACCTTGGCGGGTTAATGTATGGTGCGACATTATGGGAGGAAGGATAATTGGTCCCCATTTCATCGATGGCAATCTAAATGGTGCAATTTATGCTTATAAACCACGTAATGTTCTACCGATGTTACTACAAGATGTTTCACTGCATGACAGAATGGCGATGTACTTCCAACATTATGGATGTCATGCACATAGCTCGCGTGCGGTTGAAGCGGTATTGAATAGCATATATCATGACAGGTGGATTGGTCGTCGAAGGACCATACCATAGCCCGCACGTTCAACGGATCTGACCTCCCCGGATTTCTTTATGTGGGGAAAGTTGAAGGATATTTGCTATCGTGATCCACCGACAACGCCTGACAACATGCGTCAGAGCATTGTCAATGCATGAGAACATTACGGAAGGTGAAGTACTCGCTGTTGAGAGGAATGTCGTTACACGCATTACCAAATGCATTGAGGTTGACGGGCATCATTTTGAACATTTATTGCATTAATGTGGTATTTACAGGCAATCACGCTGTAACAGCATGCGTTCTCAGAAATGGTAAGTTCACAAAAGTACATGTATCACATTGGAACAACCGAAATAAAATGTTCAAACTTACCTACGTTCTGTATTTTAATTTAAAAACCCGACTTGTTACCAACTTTTGGTGCAAAATTGTGAGCCATGTGTTTGTTGTGACTATTACAGCGCCATCTATCACAAAGCGAAAAAAGTGATCCAACTAAAACATTCATCTTTCCTTACGTACTACACGAATATGTAATAAAAAATGGGGGTTCCTATTTAAAAAAACGCAGTTGATATCCGTTTGACCTATGGAAGCGCCATCTAGCGGGCCACCCATAGCGCCATCTGGTTTCCCCTTTCAAGCTAGACAAGTTTCGTTCTTTGTAGTTTTTTCGTTTGACGCTTATTTCGTGAGATATTTGACCCGGTCACGATCACTGGACGACCCTGTATATAAAATTAGTATCTAGAATTTAGAAAAGTTTTATGTGGTCGTGTTAGACCTTTCTTTAGGCTGAAAATCTCGTCTCTAGGACTCAAGATGACTTCAGCCAACAACAATCGAGTGGACTGTGACCTCCCAACGTCTCTCCACCCTTTCTGCTCGCCCGCGAATCCTAGAAGTCAGTGTACTGGCAGCAAGATTGATACACACTGAAGCGCCAAATAAACTGGTATTGGCATGTGTATTCAAATACAGAGATATGTAAGCCGGAATAATACGGTGCTGCGGTCGGCAACGCCTATATAAGGCAACAAGTGTCTGGCGCCGTTGTTGATACGTTACTCCTGCTACAATGGCAGGTTATCGAGATTCGAGTGAGTTCCAGCGTGGTGTTGTAGTCGGTTCATGAGCGGTGGGACACAGTATTACCGAGGTAGCGATGAAGTGGAGATTTTCCCGCACGGCCATTTTACGAGTGTACCGTGAATATCAAGAATCCAGTAAAACACCATATCTTTGACATCGCTGCGGCCGGAAAAAGAGCCTGCAAGAACGGGACCGACGACGACAGAAGAGAACCGTTCAACGTGACAGAAATGCAATCCTTCCGGAAATTGCTGCAGAGTTCAGCGCTGGGCCATCAACATGTGTCAGCATGCAAACCATTCAACGAAACATCATCGATAAAGGCTTTTGGAGCCGAGGCCCACTCTTGTACCCTTGATGACCACATGACACAAAGCTTTACGCCTCTCCTGCGCCCGTCAACGCCGACATTTGACTGTTGATAACTGAAAACATGCTGCCTGCTCGGACGAGTCTCCTTTCAAATTGCGTCGAGCAATTGTACGGGTATGGAGACAACCTCATGAATCCATGGACCCTGCATATCAGCAGGGGACTGTTCAAGCTGGTGGAGGCTCTGTAATGTGAGGGGTGTGTGCAGTTGGAGTGATATGGGGCCCCCGATACGTCTAGATACGACTCTGACAGGTGACACATACGGTAGCATCTTGTCTGATCACCTGCATCCATTCATGTCCGTTGTGCATTCCGACGGACTCGGGCAATTCCAGCAGGGCAATGCGACACCCCACACGTCCAGGATTGGACCTTACATACCTCCTCTGGTCACCAAACTTCCTAGACACGAACATTATTGAGCATATCTGGGATAACTTGTAACGTGCTGTTCAGAAGAGATCTCCAACCCCCTTACGGATTTATGGCCTGCAGGATTCATGGTCAGTTCCCTTCAGCACTACTTCAGACATTAGTTGAGTCCATGCCACGTCGTGCTGCCGCATTTCCGCGTGCTCGCGGGCGCCCTACGCGATATTGGGTAGGTGTATCAGTTTCTTTGGCTCTTCAGTGTAATATTTCCTGAATTTCGGAAAGCGATCTATGCAGCGATGCCCTCCACCTAAGGAACAAAGGAAGCGCGTACTGAATATCAGACCAGTTTCGTAACTGTACTGAAGATTTTGTAGCAAATACACTCCTGGAAATTGAAATAAGAACACCGTGAATTCATTGTCCCAGGAAGGGGAAACTTTATTGACACATTCCTGGGGTCAGATACATCACATGATCACACTGACAGAACCACAGGCACATAGACACAGGCAACAGAGCATGCACAATGTCGGCACTAGTACACTGTATATCCACCTTTCGCAGCAATGCAGGCTGCTATTCTCCCATGGAGACGATCGTAGAGATGCTGGATGTAGTCCTGTGGAACGGCTTGCCATGCCATTTCCACCTGGCGCCTCAGTTGGACCAGCGTTCGTGCTGGACGTGCAGACCGCGTGAGACGACGCTTCATCCAGTCCCAAACATGCTCAATGGGGGACAGATCCGGAGATCTTGTTGGCCAGGGTAGTTGACGTACACCTTCAAGAGCACGTTGGGTGGCACGGGATACATGCGGACGTGCATTGTCCTGTTGGAACAGCAAGTTCCCTTGCCGGTCTAGGAATGGTAGAACGATGGGTTCGATGACGGTTTGGATGTACCGTGCACTAATCAGTGTCCCCTCGACGATCACCAGTGGTGTACGGCCAGTGTAGGAGATCGCTTCGCACACCATGATGCCGGGTGTTGGCCCTGTGTGCCTCGGTCGTATGCAGTCCCGATTGTGGCGCTCACCTGCACGGCGCCAAACACGCATACGACCATCATTGGCACCAAGGCAGAAGCGACTCTCATCGCTGAAGACGACACGTCTCCATTCGTCCCTCCATTGACGCCTGTCGCGACACCACTGGAGGCGGGCTGCACGATGTTGGAGCGTGAGCGGAAGACGTCCTAACGGTGTGCGGGACCGTAGCCCAGCTTCATGGAGACGGTTGCGAATGGTCCTCGCCGATACCCCAGGAGCAACAGTGTCCCTAATTTGCTGGGAAGTGGCGGTGCGGTCCCCTACGGCACTGCGTAGGATCCTACGGTCTTGGCGTGCATCCGTGCGTCGCTGCGGTCCGGTCCCAGGTCGACGGGCACGTGCACCTTCCGCCGACCACTGGCGACAACATCGATGTACTGTGGAGACCTCACGCCCCACGTGTTGAGCAATTCGGCGGTACGTCCACCCGGCCTCCCGCATGCCCACTATACGCCCTCGCTCAAAGTCCGTCAATTGCACATACGGTTCACGTCCACGCTGTCGCGGCATGCTACCAGTGTTAAAGACTGCAATGGAGCTCCGTATGCCACGGCAAACTGGCTGATACTGACGGCGGCGGTGCACAAATGCTGCGCAGCTAGCGCCATTCGACGGCCAACACCGCGGTTCCTGGTGTGTCCGCTGTGCCGTGCGTGTGATCATTACTTGTACAGCCCTCTCGCAGTGTCCGGAGCAAGTATGGTGGGTCTGACACACCGGTGTCAATGTGTTCTTTTTTCCATTTCCAGGAGTGTAGAACACAGCATTTCCTTCTGAAAGGACAGAATCTTCAGACGTAAAAGTAGCTACGTTGTGCCACAGGGTATTGTTATACGACGATTAATGTTCACAGTATGTATAAGTGACATAGTGAATAACTGAGCCATGCACACTTTCGATGTGTAATAGAAAGCTTAATTCAGTCTCTTGGCCTGTCGTTAGGCACCGTCCGCTCAGTGTCCCGCCAGGTGGCACGTGTGCGGTCTGCCACCTCGACGTAACGCCACCACGGATCAGCTCCGCTCAGCGGTAGCTGCAGCCGACCGATGATAGGAGGACGGCCATCCAACGGCAGTGGTTGGACGTTATGTAGGACATGGATACTGCAAACGGCTGCCGGAACTGCGTAACACTTTGAGCGGGAGTCTGCATTGTCATTCTATCAGTCTACAGCCGTCCTGGTTCTAGGCGCTACAGTCTGGAACCGCGCGACCGCTACGGTCGGAGGTTCGAATCCTGCCTCGGGCATGGATGTGTGTGATGTCCTTAGGTTAGTTAGGTTTAAGTAGTTCTAAGTTCTAGGGGACTGATGGCCTCAGAAGTTAAGTCCCATAGTGCTCAGAGCCGTTTCATTTATGTCTACATGCCTCAGAAACCTAACATTCGATATTTGCGGAAGACGGCCTTGGCATTACGTCTGCTGTTTGGTGCCTACCGAAATCTATTGTACGTCTGCTGTTTGGGGCCTACCAAAATTCTGTTTGCTCATTGGATGATTCATGAACGTTATGAGTTTATATCTTTTACTTGCACATCTTTTATCGTTGCCAATGCGTTTTGTAGAGTTTTTTGATATCGGCTCAGTGCCTACTGTAACGTGAGAACTAAACTGATATGTTTATCATTCTGGAACTAAACTGTTCATTTGTTTGCATTGATTTACTAAAGACGTGTTAATGAAATGCATAGTCATTTATAGTACCATTTTTGGAAACAAATTGTCTTTTCTGGTTCTAATGTTACTTTTTTGAATATGGCACCATACCACTCCCAGATTCTCCGTAGCTACCGCTTTTCAGTAACGTCGGGAGCTACATATGGGTGTTCGTGGATGATAGAGATGTCACTTCGGTAGAAGACTGAAGCGAAATGCAGAAAGGCGTGCAGAGAAATGACAGCTGGTACAGCGACTGGAAACTGACTCTCGCCATAAACCGTCGTAAAGTATTGCACGTATATAAACGTAAGTGTCGTTATTCGTTTATTTTGTTCAAATGTGTGTGAAATCTTATGGGACTTAACTGCTAAGGTAATCAGTCCCTAAGCTTACACACTACGTAACCTAAATTATCCTAAGGACAAACACACACACCCATGCCCGAGGGAGGACTCGACCCTCCGCCGGGACCAGCCGCATAGTCGTTTATTTTACTACCGTCGAGTCATTGATGGGTAAAGTAACATTCATTAATTATATGGGGGCACGCTTACAGTGTGAGTCAAAGTGAAATTGCTACATAAAACTAGTCGTTGAAAAGTCAGATGCCAGAATGAGACTCACTGGAAAAATCGTCAGAAAGAGATAAGTTACAGAACCTTAATTCGACTAATACTTCGGCATTTCTCGTTAGTCTGGGACTCTTATCAGACAGGTCTTACAGAGTAAATATACAAGATGTCCCTCCTAACCTTTCTAAGGCTCATTTTTTATGGTGTTTCAACTAATATCTCCAATTCAGTTTTTGCAATGTGTAGCCAGATTTATCCCAACTAATTACTGCCCACCACGTTTTCCATGTGACGCCCAACGTCGATGCAAAGCGTTGGTATGTTTCCCGTTACGAACGAAACAGTTTTGAAAGAGAATTTTACGTGCACAATTCATAGAGCGGTCCCAAACAGTCTATTGCAATATTCATTTTCATGATATGTATTAACGGGAACAGTAAAACACGAAGAATAGTATGGCGCTAATGACCATAGCAGTTTTGCGCCCTAAAACTAAAACAAAAAAAAAAAAAAAAAAAACGAAGAATAGTCAGTACTCCAACAGCGACTGCGTAGCGCTGCTGCATTTTCATAGCGGAGAGTGCAGGTCAGAGTAATGCTCAGTCGCTCTTGGAGGTCTGCTTATTTTTCGTGTTTTACTTTTCCTGCTACCACATATCACTAAAACGAATATTGCAGTAGACCAGGGTTTTGCATACTGTGTTCCGCGGAACACTGGTTTTCGGCGGGAAGTCAATAATTGCTCTATGAAAAACTACTGAAAACATGAGGGTTTTTGTGACATTTTAGCGATACTAATTATTTTTAAAATTTTATTGTGATTTTTGTGTTCTTAGTTACGGTATTTAATTGAATTAATCTCTGAATGAAACAAGTTTTCCCAATTTTTTTAAAAAAGATATTAACCTTGAAAATGAGCAAAGTGTTCTACGAAAGTGCCATAATTCTCATAGCGTTCCGGCAGAGGAATAGTTTGGGAACGCCTGCATTAGGGGCCACTCTATGACACATAAAATTCCTCTTCAACAACCACTTTGTTCGTAACGGAAACAAACCAACGCTTTACGTCAACACTGGGCGTCTACGTAAGGCACGATGAGCAGTATTTGTTTGGACTGAACACAGCTACAAATAGCGAAAAACTCAATCGCAAGTGTCTGCCGAAACGGTAGAGAAAATGCTGCTGGCGACTCTTAGGAGGGACATCCTGTATAAGACCCAATAAAGAACGCCTCGTTTCGTCACAGATTCCTTCAGTAAGCGGGAAACTGGCTCAGAGATGCTGATTCAATTCCAGAAACAGTCTCCTACAAAAGAGACGTTGTGCATCATTTAGAAATTTACTGCCAAAGTTCCGATAGCGTAAGATTCTGGAACAGTCAGCCAATATACTGCTTGCTCCTACATGTTTTCGCTAAAATACCATTCAAGGGTTCAGAAATTAATACAGTTCCTAACCATCGAAACTATTCATGTTTACTGGAGCGGAGCCTCTAGTGGCGCGGGTATGTTCCATCAAGCCGGTCGAAGTGGCCGCGCGGTTCTGGCGCTGCAGTCTGGAACCGCGAGACCGCTACGGTCGCAGGTTCGAATCCTGCCTCGGGCATGGATGTGTGTGATGTCCTTAGGTTAGTTAGGTTTCACTAGTTCTAAGTTCTAGGGGACTAATGACCTCAGCAGTTGAGTCCCATAGTGCTCAGAGCCATTTGAACCATTTGAATAACATCGGGGAGAGGCTACAACTCTGTCTCACTCTCTTCCCAACCACTGTTTCCCTTTCATACCCCTCGACTCTTATAACTGCCTTCTGATTTCTGTACAAATTGTAAATAGCCTTTCGATCCCTGTATTTTACCCCTGCCACCGTCAGTTCAGTTCACAATTTTGTGAAAAAAAAGGCATGGGTGGATATGAACCCAGTTCTTCTCTTTCGTAGTTCAGCACCATGACCACACAAGCATGACGCCGATGTTTTTTCAATTTCGCTCAGTATCGTACATCGTAAGCTTGGGCCGTACACTGTTTCTATTTTGCTCCTTTTTCACATTTCAATACACCTTGTTTCTGTTTTCGTGCTTGATCTGCGTTCAGTTTTTGACGAGCTATCCATTGTGTTATCTTACCACTAGATCTGAGAGCGTTGCGATGGGGGTTTCCTTTGTAAGCATGGATAGTGAGGCGTACAGGGAAGGCGGCAACCCGGCTCCTTGACCGGCAGTCGTGCGTAATTCGACTGCAGAACAGGAGCCACTACACTCAGCAGCCGCGGAAGTAACCAGCTTCTCGCAACAGTGCGTAGATAAAACTTTGCCATTAGAGAGCGCCGCAGCTGTAGACCCACACCTGAATCTGCACTAGTCAAACTCTTCCAGTGCTGCACCAGCTCGTGATACAAACAATGCTGTTCCCTCCGGTTGGTCACCTTTAGCAACAAATAAAAATAACCGTTATCGAGACAGTGACATTGGCCCTTTCTGTATGTACCGTATGTGGAACGAGGTGCACGAAAGTTTGGTAGGTTGCATCCGAAGGCAGTTGAAAATTCATAGTGCGGGCAAGACATTATTTACTTTAAGAGTAGGACGGAACGGAATCAAAATTGAACTTAGCTCTCCCAGAGCAGCTAACTTACTGGCAGAGTCAGTATTTTCAGCTCAACAATTAGAGGCCTATATACCAGGTCACGTCAGGGTGTAATCAGAAAAACTGATACCATCTTAAATGAAAAAGAATTCCTGCATGCGATAGTTTCATCCTATACCGTGTTGCATGTTAGGCAAGTGTCAAAAAAGGTGATAAATGACGTAATCACCATTACCGCACAAATTGGCACGTGTGTAGTTCAGTTTTCCCGCAAGTACTGCCAGGCTTTTTTTACAATTTACGGGATGCGTTGCCAGTGGATGCATATGTCCCTTCTTTACGGCAATGTTTTAATTGTCTCAGATTTAATCGTGCAAGCACCCAGTGCGGCTAGGCCATACGATGCGCCAAATGTATTGGTGATGTGAGGAGCCGACTGCCTCTCCTCTCAGTGTGGTGCGTACACCGCAACCAGGCACTCGATGCGGTTAACGGGAGTGCCCAGAGTACGATCGCCAGAGGCACGTTACGGAAGTCGCTACTAGGCAAGACGTCACTTTCGTGGAAGCCGAGACGCCTCTCTCACATAGGCCCTACCTGTGCCGATGCAGTGTAGTCTCCTCCACTCCTGTGTGATGAACGAGCCTTCCCAGCTCTGCCGGCTCAGCCGCACAAAGCGGAGACGCCATCGCGTCCGCCCGGCGCCCATACCCCGATGGACAGCAACACAAACTCTGCACCCGAAGACCCTGCTACTCCGACCGATCCGCAGCAACCCGTACCCAGCGCAACACCACGCCCCCATGTCACTGAACAATCTTTGTAACGGAAGTTTCGGTCCAGAGATGGAAACAGGAAGACTGTGCGCTCCGAGGTCACCCACATTACAAGGCAAACCTTTCCGTTTCATCATACAGGTCGTTCACGATATCCAAACAGCACGACAAGGACCAGTCAATACAAGAGCGTTTCTAGAAACTCTGGCTCAGCAAGATGGCGATTAAAATTCTACAATGGAACGCCAGTCGGTCATTCGCAACAGAGAAACCCTGAAAAGAGAATTACTTTCACAAGGCATACACATTGCAGGTATCTGAGAAACTTGGTTTAAACCACATTCATTGCTCTCGCTCCCAGGCTTCCACGTTTTTCGGGAAGACAGACAAGACGGAAAAGGCGGATTTGCGCTGTTCATTAGATCCTCAATTCCCGCTTCTGCTAGGTAGGTCGACCATACACACGTAAGAGGCTTTCAGCCTGTCCGCTTCAGGACTTTAGACCTCTCCATAGTGGTGCCATACTGCCCAGCAACAACTAGAATCCAAACTGATGAGTGCATGCATTGGTTAATCAATGCGACCTCCCTTTACTGTTTTGTGGAGACTTCGGTGCGCACCAAACGACCTGCGAATGCGAGATCGACAGATATGGAGCCAGTGCTCTGGACATCATAGAAGAATTCAGTTTATTTATTCTGAACAACGGTTGCCCAACTCTCAACCCAGTGTCTGGAAGACGTTCGACTGCAACAGACATCACTTTGTGTTTTTCGAATATCTCGCAAGAATTTAAGTGGGAGGTCTTCCCCTAACCGCAGGGATCTGATCATTTTGCTATTCGAATGACTACGATAAATGAGAGTGATCCCGGTCCATATATCCAGTCATCAAAACGGAACATGCGCAAAGCAGACTGGGAGGCGCATAAAACACCCAAGTTTACTGCGAAGGTTACAATCTGTTCATTTCCGTAATAAATCAGGAGGCCGTATTTTCCAAATTCCAAGTCAAACCGATCCAGAGGCCGAAAGGTCTTTAAGTTCCACGGTGGAATCAGGACTGTTCAAGACAAGTTGCTAAACGGGGGCTGCCAAGCTAATTTATAACATCTATAAAAGAGAACGCACCTGGGCGAATTTTCTCAACTGCAAACAGGTTTCCGTGCGCACTATTTCATTGTAAGTAGCGGAAGAAACAGTTAACTCCGTTGTCATCAGATTGGTCCACCATACCCAAATTCTGAAACATGTCCCCGCTGAGTAAAAGTTTATGTGGCTGGCTGAACGACTTAGTACAAATCGTCGCGCCCCAATCGGTCATCTCTGAATCACTACAAACCTCCGATGCTGCTTCCCCTTCGCCTCTGGGATCGACGCAATCCTAACGGACTCCATTTCAATTCTCAGAACTGTGGAATGTGTTAAAAGGTACCAGCGATATTTCTTCAGGATATGACAACATCCACTAGAAAATGGTGGCCAATTTACTGGACGAAGCCTTACACATGTTGCTCGAGATCTACAATCATATATAGAAACTAGGCAACTTCTCAGACGATCACCCCCACCCTCACCTACCTTGGCCTCACCATTGACCGTCACCTCACCTGGATCCCTCATCTCCACTCCATCCAATCCAAAGCCCACAACCGCCTCCGACTCCTCAAACTCCTCTCTGGCCGGACATGGGGGTTGCACCCCTCTACCATCCTCCACATCTACAAATCCGTAATCCGTCCCATCCTTTGTTATGCCAGTCCCGCCTGGATATCTGCCCTCAAATTCTATAAGTCCCTCCAGATCCTTGAGCGTCATGCTCTCCACGTCGCCTTCCGTATATGCCTTCCGTCCCCCATGTGGATCCTCTATGACCTCATTCCTTTCCCTCATCTGTTCCTATTCCTCGAACATATCTGCATACTCTACACCTCCCACCGCCTTGATCCCCCTCACTCCCTGGTTGCTCCTCTCCTCTCCCATCCCCGCCCCCTGCCACGTCTTCACTGTTGTGTCCCCCCTACCCTCCATCTCTACACCCTTCATCTCCTTTCCCAAGGTGGCTTCCATCAACTCCCCCTCCCGGATAATGCCCTCTCTCCCTCCATTTATCCCTCCTATCAACTCTGATCCTCACCCTCCCTCCTTTCCTCCATCCTTTTCCTGGGCTCCCTCTCCCCCCTTCCATCCTCTTTTTTCCCCACCTACCCTCTCTCTGCCCCCCTTCTCTCCCCTGAGTCCTTTTGCATTTCCCTCCTCTGCCTTTTCCCATTCCCTCTCACGTCTGCCCTGCCCATCCTCCCCCTCCCCTTATGAGTCCTCTCCCTCCTTTGATTTCCCCCCCTTTTCGTTTTCCTCTCCTCCCTCCTTGTTTTCCCCCTCATCTGTCCAGGTTCACCCCCCCCCCCTCCACCCCATCTACCCTAGGGTATGGTGTGTACTCTTTCTGCCGACATTTTAGTGCAGTATTTACAGTGAGTGTTCAGTGTTGTGTGTCTTTTCCGAAGTTTTGCGAATGGCCATCATACTGTCGCTGGGTGTGATTTTATATCTCTTGCGAACAGAAACCAGACTGTCGCCATGTTTTGTAATTGTCTGTCTACTATGTTACCTGTCTGCTTCCTGTGTATTTTATTCGCTTTGCCAACCCTTTGCTTTACGTTTTAACTTTCCACACTTTTCCGCCGTTTTACAATTTCAGTCACCGTTTTATCGCCTGCTTTTATTGTTTCTTATCTATTTTCTTACGTTTTAAAAAGTCTGTAGGCTGCAGAGCAGCGTAATAAGCTGCTGCCAGCCCGCCCCCTTCGGGGGGAATCGAAATACAATAAAGGAAAAAAAAATCCCAGACGATTGGTGGACTTACGTAATTGATCTCATACACAAGCGCTGCAAAGACTTCGATTTGAGAAGTTCATTCAGTCCCATCGCTCATTAATCGCAATGAGTCTCCTGCGGCAATGTGTAATAGATACCTTCCATGGACCGCGTACGGTCTACAGAGGACTGTTGCAAGGCTCCATCTTAAGTCCTGCTCTTTATGCAGAGTTCTCGCCAGAGCTTGGCACAATCTTTGGTCCTTCAACAAAAACCCTAATGTACGCCGGTGTTATCTGCTCGTACATGTTTCCTCTCAACTTGAGGATGACGCTAAGGTATGTGTATTGAACCGGGGACCTTAGAAACGACGGAGAGGCTTCGTCCCGCCGTAGCCCTTAGTGGTTCACAACCCCACAACAGGCCACAGCAGTCCAAATGGCTCTGAGCACTATGGGACTCAACTGCTGAGGTCATTAGTCCCCTAGAACTTAGAACTAGTTAAACCTAACTAACCTAAGGACATCACAAACATCCATGCCCGAGGCAGGATTCGAACCTGCGACCGTAGCGGTCTTGCGTCAGCAGTCCACCCACCCCACCGCTGCCCCACACCGAACCCTTGTTATTGTGCGGTTCGGCTTCCTGTGGACTCCCCACCCCCGGGAACGTCACATACGAGACAAGTGTATGTTTGCATGGTAGAGTAATTATGATGTACTTGTAGGTGGAGATAGTGTTTGCGAAGCAATGGCCGATATAGGGTAACTGAGGCGGAATAAGAGGCACCAACCCGCATTCGCCGAGGCAGATGGTAAGCCGCCTTAAAAACGATCCACAGGCTGGCTGGCACACCGGTCCTCGACACTAATCCGCCAGGCGGATTCGTTCCGGAGACCGAAACATCTTCCCGCTCGGGAAGCATCGCGTTAGACCGCTCGACTAGCCGGACGGGCTGCGCTTAGGTGGTTGGATCGAGCGGCGTAAGTGCTGTATTCGCGGACGTGCAGAACTGGGGCAAATCTGGCAGATACCAAATCTTCGGCGATTTTCTTTACACGCCAGAGATGGACGATAACAACGCCCAAGATACGTTTAGGACCTTTTTCCATTCTAGTAAGGAGCTCAGTCAGATGGCTTGGACTCTTTGTTGAATATTTGATTTCCAAAGTTGGTCGATCACTCAATATGCTACGATCGGTATCTCGCGTATGGTAGAGAGCTGATGTTACAGCTCTACTCACTCTTTGCGGTGGTATGACTCGGTCTATACTGGATTATGGATGGACGTTACATGGCAGTGACTCGACATGCCTAATAAGTAAGATCGTGGCATACTGCATCTGTCTTGAGGCAATGAATTCTATACCTCTGAATACGTTTTTGGCGGAGACAAGGGAGATGCCCCTTCAATTTCTGAAGACTACCTTGGCTCAGAAATTCATCCCTAATAGAGCGGTACAAACAGTTCATCCTCTTCTCCAAAATCTTAACTGCTTCATTGAGGACAACGGGCACGTCGACAGGATTCGAAGGAGGATGGTACCTCTCCTAGTTCAATGTTTCTGGCAGCAAAGATATACGATACCGCTTGTCCTAAAAGACTCTCTGCCTCTTGCGTTTAGCTTGGAATACGAAGTCTGAACTACCGGCCCTCAATCATCCCAGAGGTTTGGATCGAAATTTCCCCACTTCTTCTGACGTTCCCCATATGGTTGTAACAGCATATCCGTCATCTCTCAAAATAGTCACTGACGTTTCCAAAACAAGTGAAGGCACCGTGTTTGTTTACTTCTGCGTAGATCTACAATCTTGGGCTATGTTTAAGCTACGGACGGAAACCAGCATCTTCACTGCCGCGGTTCTCGCAATTAAGATCGCCCTACAATATGCAACAAATCAGTACCACAACATCCTAATCATCACGGATTCGAGAAATGCGCTGGAAAATCTGGAAAAACACCAGTGGGGCTACACAGCTAACAGTCACATACTCGAGGTAATTAAGTTAATCTATCAGTGTGACACTCAACAGCCGGCCGCGGTGGTCTAGCGGTTCTGGCGCTACAGTCCGGAACCGCGGGACTGCTACGGTCGCAGGTTCGAATCCTGCCTCGGGCATGGGTGTGTGTGATGTCATTAGGTTAGTTAGGTTTAAGTAGTTCTAAGTTCTAGGGGACTTATGACCTAAGATGTTGAGTCCCATAGTGCTCAGAGCCATTTGAACCATTTGACACTCAACATAACAGTGTACAGTCATTACGGGTCAAGGGACACTCTGGCATCTCATTAACGAGATGGCGGACCACCTGGCGATACAAAGTGTGTTCGATGCTTACTACACTTGCCTTCGTCATACAGACTACGTTGCTGGCGTAAAGAAAAAAGGTTCACCAATAATGGTCACAGACGTAGGAGATTTTACAACAGTCCCAAACAAGTTATTGTGCCGTAATACAGTCGAGTATTCCACGAAAATTCTGGTTCTCCCAGTTCAAGCTAACCAGACATCATACCACTACTATAACGCGCATCCGGCTGGGTGACGTCTGTTATGCTTCACATCTTTATATGTTGAAAATTCAGCCATCTCCATACTGGGAAGTCCACCCAACTGATATTGCAGACCTCAACCATGTGATACTGGGGTGTTCACGTTATGACAGACAAGACCTCAAGTTTCTTAAGCTCTTGATCAGAGAAGGAATTCACCAACTTACCTCTGTGACGGACCTGTTTCGCGAACAGACTACAACGGAATATGTCAGTATTGCCCTGTTCCTGCAAGAAGCGGATATCCAGTTATAAGTGTGACACAAAGGTTCCAGCGTAATAAGTTGTGATATAAAGGGTGGTCCATTGATAGTGACAGGGCCAAATATCTCACGAAATAAGTGTCATACGAAAAAACAACAAAGAACGAAATTTGTCTAGCTTGAAGGGGGAATTCTGCCTCGGGCATGGATGTATGTGATGTCCTTAGTTTAGTTAGGTTTAAGTAATTCTAAGTTCTAGGGGACTGATGACCTCAGAAGTTAAGTCCCATAGTGCTCAGAGCCATTTGAACCATTTTGAACCCTATTTTTAAAAAAAGCTGTTGATATCCGCTTGACGTATGGCAGCGCCATCTAGAGGGCCAACCATAGCGCTATCTGGTTTCCCCCTTCAAGCTAGAAGAGTTTCGTTCTTTGTAGTTTTTTCGTTTGATGCTTATTTCGTGAGATATTTGGCCCAGTCACTATCAATGGACCACACTGTATATGGACTTCATTCAGTCTGTGAATGTACAAAGTGTACCACGATGTTTACCTGGAATTAATGTAATTTCTTCTGCCTATGCTCTACACGTCAATTGTACACCAAATCTGTATTCACTCACTTTCTGACTAAATGGTTAGCGGCAAAGGCCAGTAATTAAAAAAAAGAAAGAACCCAGTATTCTAAAACGAACATTGACCTATTTGTATAGAGTTTTACAATCACGAATGTAAAATTAGGGAGATTCGACCTCACACGGCAGTTTACCAAGAGGCGTTGTTTCCACACACCATTCGCGTTCGGATCAGGTGTTGGGGGAAATATTAGTGGTATATAGTGTACCCCATCGGACAACATAAGGCGGTTTGCGGTGTATGGATGCAGGTGATCATATATGGGTTTATGTCAGCATTTCTAATTCCAACATCTACCATCGATCAGACCCTTTATACCATTGCGCATACGAAGAGTGATTATCAAAGACTAAGCATCCGAAAAGCGATTTTTCTAAACGTACGATATCCTTGTGTCCACATGAACTTTATCACGATTAAAAGAGGGAGAGAAAACAAAAATGGAAGTGATGTTAAATTCTAGAATTTCGCCAGCATCGAAACCATCAAGGACGGACTACACTCTAGTTTGGACAAGCATGAAATAAACGACTGTTCCGTTATCTTTTGAAGTTGTGTTTCAAGCACAGTGTCTCCACAATCGTAAGAGGGGGAGGGCGGAAACCGCGCATATCAGTTTACCTGCTTGGTTGGAGTTAGCAAAAAGAAATCACTCCGATGACGTCGTCTGTGTGGCGTGTATTTCGAAAGAATCGCTCGCTCACAGGGATAAAGTGTGACAGCAAGACTTCCGAAAGAGAAAACCGGTCCTCTCATTACAGCTGCGGACAATCGGGCGGCCACATTTTTCTGCGTACCAATAACGGCAGTGCCACATTTCACAATCACCGAAATGTTCAACAGTCGGTTCGGTCGCGTTGATAATTTCGGCCTATAAATTAAATTAATTACGTACATTAGCGCTAATAAATTATACACTCGTGTCATCGTCGGTGCGGCGGAGTTAATTTCGGGCGTACATAAATCACAATTAACGCCTTTGAGCGCGTCCCGTGCCATTGTTCTGCGGCTTGATTAATAACGGCGCGGAGACATATCGGGCGCGCGCTGCGACCGCGGCCACGACCACGACCGCCGACCGCCGCCGCCGCCGCCGCCACCTCCGCCTCCGCGCGGCCCCAGCCAGCAGAAGGCGGTGGTGTGTCCGTGTCGCGTCACAGCCTCGTGTGTCGCAAGCCCGTCTGGCCTGGCGCTAACAACGCCCTGCAGGAACGGTCCGGGCAGCGAACTGTGCCTGATTTTCTCTGATAGCAGCTAGAGCAGGTACCAAACGAAAATTGTTACTTACCAGGGAACCTCCCCATCGCACCCCCCTCAGATTTAGTTATAAGTTGGCACAGTGGATAGGCCTTGAAAAACTGTACACAGTTCAATCGAGAAAACAGGAAGAAGTTGTGTGGAACTATGGAAAAAAATAAGCAAAATATACAAACTGAGTAGTTCATGCGCAATATAGGCAACATCAAGGATAGCGTGAACTCAGGAGCGCAGTGGTCCCGTGGTTAGTGTGAGCAGCTGCGGAACGAGAGGTATTTGGTTCAAGTCTTCCCTCGACGGAAAAGTTTAATTTTTTATTTTCAGACAATTATTATCTGTCCGTTCTTCCGCCCGATGCGACTGTGAAACTGTTGCATTCACTTGTTGCAGTTTATGTGACAAACTCTTATGTTTTCATCACTTTTTTCGGAGTGATTATCACATCTACAAGAAAACCTAAATCGGGCAAGGTAGAAGAATCTTTTTACCCATTCGCCAAGTGTACAAGTTATGTGGGTTAACAACATATTCCTGTCGTGTGACGCACATGCCGTCACCAGTGTCGTATAGAATATATCAGACGTGTTTTCATGTGGAAGATTCGGTTGACCTACGACCTTGCGATCAAATGTTTTCGGTTCCCATTGGAGAGGCCCGTCCTTTCGTCTACTAATCGCACGGTTTTGCTGTGCGGTCGCAAAACACAGACACTGAACTTATTGCAGTGAACGGAGACTTCAATGAGCGAACGGACAGATCATAACTTTGCGAAAAAAAGGAAGTAAACTTTTCACTAGTTGGGAGACTTGAACCATGGACCTCCCGGTCCGCAGCTGCTCACGCTAACCACGGGACCACGGCGCTCTTGAACTCATACTGTCCTTGATGTTGCCTATCTTGGGCGTGGGCTACTCAGTTTGTATATTTTGATTATTTTTTTCATAGTTCCACACAACTTCTTCCTGTTTTCTCGATTGATCCGTGTTCAGTTTTTCAAGGCCTATCCACTGTGCCAACTTACAACTAAATCTGACGGGGGTGCGATGGGGACGTTCCCTTGTTAGGACGTTCGGGAAAAAAGACAGAATAACGCCACAAGTTAACCATAACCGCGAAAAGTGGAAAGATAATTACCGTCCATCTAGAAAAAGCTGCCCTTCAAACAGGAAAATCGTTCAAAGGTAACAACGAAAATCGGTGTAGATCTGTTAGTCCCGTAACATTTCACTCACATCTCCACGCTCGTGGTGAGTAGAAAGCAGGCAGTTGATGACATTAACGGCGAAAGACACTAGTGATCCAAATAATTATGACAACATGCTCGACAACGTGTTGGCCCACCTTTGGAACGCAGTACGGCATCGTTACTGTGTGGCACACATTTGACAGGTCCATAGTATCAGAATGAAGTTTCACTCTGCCGTGCAGAAGTTACAGATCAGCGTACAGTCTGTGGCAAAGCGGAAATTCATTCTGGAGAAAGTCACAGAGGCTATGGGTAAGCTATGTCTTCGCATTATCCTTTGTTCCAGGTGTATTACTACCACTACATATGCAAGGAAGTTGCTATGAAGTTTGGAAAGTAAGAGATGAGGTATCTGACACACACAGTGGTTACGGTTACTACGAGTCACACAACAAGTTGGGAAACGGGGCCAAATTTCTAGATCTTTACTGTCGAGTTGAGATTTTCACAAATGTTTCATTCGTATCTTACAGAAACTAGCAGCACGGCAATAAACAGCCTTTTAAACACGCCGCTAACGGCAATCAAGTAATTTATAGCAATACAACAGTTTATTTAAAAAAAAAACACAGAAGCTAGCAGTGCGGCAATAAACTACCTTTTAAAACACGCCGCTAACGCCAATCAAAGTAATTTGTAGCAATACAACAATTTAAAAAATTTAAAGAACATTAGTAAACAGGCTACTAAAGTAAATACAGAACTTTGTTAACAAGGAACGGTGAGGTAGTGAAACTACCAACACCGCCGTTAAAAAAAAATTAAACAGTTCTCAGCAAACACACGATTATTGGCAATAAAAGGAATTTACAAACTTGGAGGAATTTAAAAAAAATTTAAGCGAAAGTGTCCTGGAATATCATTAGAACATAACAGATATGACGGACCCGTGTAAGGCGGCCACAAATCACCCACTCAGGGATGCTCAGGCTAGGCAGAATACTGACCAATTTAAATACGCCCGTAAACACAATTGCCACTCTCAGGCTGGTCACTGCACCGACTTTTAACTAGCGAAAACTTGTTATAAGAAGGCTTAACTTGCTGACGAAATTAGAGCTAACCTCGTGCAAGGAAACATTACACCACACACTCCTGAATGAGCCACCACATGATCAACCAACAAGAAGCATGAATTTACTCATAACCCACGACAGAATAGCGAAACAATTAAACTGCCAAAACTACACCTCCCATCGGACAGTAACGAGAGGAGGAGAAAAGATCACCGTCTTCAATTACACCGGTGCCGGGGACAGGAAACCCGGTCGCCGGACGCTGGTTACACGAAATTATTACTTAATGATTAAACCTTCCACGAACTTAACATGCAATTAGGCTCGAACAAGCAGTACACGACCTCCAATGGCAAGGATCCACACATCCGACCGCGCACGCGTCGCCAGCGTACCCAACACGCCACGGTCACACGACAACACGCTCTGTCGCCGGAGTTCACATCTTCTCTGCAACGTTGAGGAGTAGTGACAGCTCCTTGACGTTAGGTGTCTCCTTTTAAACTCCAGTGTTGAAATGGAGGATTTATAGAAGCTTGTTAACGTCCCATCCAGGCGAAAGGAACAGAAACTACTCTTGCGGCGATTCTGTATACAACCAACACGCGGTGAGCTCTTCCGTCAAATCGACCCGCTCGTTACACACAACCGACATACATCACGTGGCGACTCGGTACAACCGACCATGCCTGCTTCGCGCTGGGTAGCCACACTGCCCTCCCGTGTCCACCACACTCTCTGCGCGCAACCCTCTTACTTCCGCGCCACAACACGAGGTTACAATCGGTCGAAGATCTCACTTCCTCCATAGCAGTTTCCTGGAAGCAAAAACGCAGAAGCAGACGGAAAAGACAACCAAGCAGCCACTTAATGACAGACAACATATCAAACAAACATGTCAGGGGAAGAAAAGGAAAACCAATGCAATCCAAACACAAGGTGTAGCACGAATCGATACACGGCTCAGTGTTGGCGGAAATAAAGATCTGAAGTTGGTCATGAGCAGTGTTTGGATAGCTCACTCGGCAGAGCACTTGTCCGTGAAAGTCAAAGGTCACAGTTTCGCGTCCCAGGCCGACACACAGTATTAATATGTCAGGTTTCCGGATATTTGTAGCACCACACGTCTGTACATAGGTCATGTTAATCCTGTATGTTACGAGCCAGTAGTTGGTGGGCGTGGAGAATCGCACGATACCGTCCCAGATGTGTTCCACCAGATTCTGGCAAGCAAATTTGGTGGTAAACAGATCAACATAAGTTCACTTGTACGCTCCTCAAATCACTGTACCACGATCCTGAGCTTGTGAAACACACTGTCATCCTGAAACTTCCTGGCAGATTAAAACTGTGTGCCAGACCGAGACTCGAACTCGCAACCTTTGCCTTTCGCGGTCAAGTGCTCTACCAACTGAGGTACCCAAGCACGACTCACGCCCCGTCCTCACAGCTTTACTTCTGCCAGTACCTCATCTCATACCTTCCAAACTTAACAGAAGCTCTCCTGCGAACCTTGCAGAACTAGCACTCCTGAAAGAAAGGATATTGCGGAGACATGGCTTAGCCACAGCCTGGGGGATGTTTCCAGAATGAGATTTTCACTCTGCAGCGGAGCGTGCGCTGATATGAAACTTCCTGGAAGATTAAAACTCATGTGCTGGACCGGGACTGGAACTCGGGACCTTTGCCTTTCGCGGGCAAGTGCTCTACCAACTGAGCTACCCAAGCACGACTCACGCCCCGTCCTCAAACCTCACTTCTGCCAGTACCTCGTCTCCTACCTTCCAAACTTAACAGAAGCACTTGCCCGCGAAAGGCAAAGGTCACGAGTTCGAGTCTCGGTCCCGCACACAGTTTTACCCTGCCATGAAGTTTCATATCAGCGCACACTCCGCTGCAGAGTGAAAATCTCATTCTGGAAACATCCCCCAGGCTATGGCTAAGCCATGTCTCCGTAATATCCTTTCTTTCAGGTGTGCTAGTTCTGCAAGGTTCGCAGGAGAGCTTCTGTTAAGTTTGGAAGGTATGAGACGAGGTACTGGCTGAAGTAAAGCTGTGAGGACGGGGCGTGAGTCGTGCTTGGGTAGCTCAGTTTGTAGGCAAAGGTCCCGAGTTCGAGTCTCGGTCCGGCACACAGTTTTCATCTGCCAGGATGTTTCATATCAGTGCACACTCCGCTGCAGAGTGAAAATCTCATTCTGGACACTGTCATCCTGCTTTAAGATGCCGTAGTCGTCAGGGAAGACAGCAAGCATGAAGGAATTTAGGTGTTTCGCCTTCTATTACTACCACAGGTACCATGGCAGTTCAAGTGAACGTCCCACAAAACATGAATAATTTTGCCCCCATTGTATGTTTCGTGGAGCCTTTCGCCTCTATGATGGCGTATCCGGATTCCACCACTCACCCGGTGTAGCGAGAAAGCTGATACACCATACCACATAACACGCTTCCGCTAATCCAAGGTCTGACTTCGACGTATCAGCACCCACTACAATCGTAAATGACGATGTCGGTACGTCAACAAGGGATCACGCATAGATTATCCACGGAAAACCCTCTGGTCAACAATGTGCACTGAACGGTGCACTACGAAGAAGGGCTGCTGTAACATATGGCTACATCTGTGCATTGATATGTCTCCAAGAAGTGTCGATACACAGGGTGTTACAAAAAGGTACGGCCAAACTTTCAGGAAACATTCCTCACACACAAAGAAAGAAAATATGTTATGTGGACATGTGTCCGGAAACGTTTACGTTCCATGTAAGAGCCGGCCGAAGTGGCCGTGCGGTTAAAGGCGCTGCAGTCTGGAACCGCAAGACCGCTACGGTCGCAGGTTCGAATCCTGCCTCGGGCATGGATGTTTGTGATGTCCTTAGGTTAGTTAGGTTTAACTAGTTCTAAGTTCTAGGGGACTAATGACCTCAGCAGTTGAGTCCCATAGTGCTCAGAGCCATTTGAACCATTTTTTTCCATGTAAGAGCTCATTTTATTACTTCTCTTCAAATCACATTAATCATGGAATAGAAACACACAGCAACAGAACGTACCAGCGTGACTTCAAACACTTTGTTACAGGAAATGTTCAAAATGTCCTCCATTAGCGAGGATACATGCATCCACCCTTCGTCGCATGGAATCCCTGATGCGCTGATGCAGCCCTGGAGAATGGCGTATTGTATCACAGCCGTCCACAATACGATCACGAAGAATCTCTACATTTGGTACCGGGGTTGCGTAGACAAGAGCTTTAAAATGCCCCCATAAATGAAAGTCAAGAGGGTTGAGGTCAGGAGAGCGTGGAGGCCATGGAATTGGTCCGCCTCTACCAATCCATCGGTCACCGAATCTGTTGTTGAGAAGTGTACGAACACTTCGACTGAAATGTGCAGGAGCTCCATCGTGCATGAACCACATGTTGTGTCGTACTTGTAAAGGCACATGTTCTAGCAGCACAGGTAGAGTATCCCGTATGAAATCATGATAACGTGCTCCATTGAGCGTAGGTGGCAGAACATGGGGCCCAATCAAGACATCACCAACAATGCCTGCCCAAACGTTCACAGAAAATCTGTGTTGATGACGTGATTGCACAACTGCGTGCGGATTCTCGTCAGCCCACACCTGTTGATTGTTTGTGTGTGAGGAATGTTTCCTGAAAGTTTGGCCGTACCTTTTTGTAACACCCTGCATATCGACAATATATTTCTGACTGCCATATCGATACGCCAATATCGGAATGGCAGTACCGAGTGCCGATATTTTTATTTTATATTATATTCTTTCGCAATTTTGGGTAAATATTTGAAACTGTTCTTTTGACATTGTAGTAGAACATAATTTTACTTTCACTTCCAGTCTTTCTCCAAGTATAGGTGGCACAAATAAGAAGTTAGATTGCACGAAGAGGGGGGTGCAAGGGGTGGAAGGGGGGGGGGAGGTGAAAGTGTGAATGGAATAAGAAGATTTCCGCTGCGAAGAAATAGCACACCAGTTCCATTAAAAATAAAATTTTTTATGCAGCTAGTGTGCTATTTCTTCACATCGATAGTTTTAACAAAACATGAAACGTCCCCTTTGAACAATTATACATGACTGTCCTTAAACTGACACACTATTTTTTGCGCAACGCAATCTGACTTTCAATAATCCTTACAAAAGAATGGCCCTGACTAACATTAACCTATACCTTTGACAAATCACTTACCTCACAAAAATCTTCGTTATTCGAACTACTGCAATACAGCGAGCGCCACTACTGCCAGCTAAATAAAAGATTCAAACTACGGAAGGCACTAACTACTGATAGGCATAGTTAGCAAATGAAAGATTTTAATAGAGAACAAACAATGTATTTACCTTAATAGTGTTGAAAAATCATAATATACATAGCAGTTCATGACATCCAGTCTTACAAATTTCCAAACTCCGCCATTTCTCTCCCCACATCCACCACAGCTGGCGGCTCACCTCCAACTGCGCAACGCTACGCGCTGTTCACATCCAGCTGCCGCTGCCCAACACTACAATGGCAGACAACAATGCAAACTAGCCACAGACTGCACACAGCACAGCCAGTGATTTTCATACAGAGCGCTACGTAACGTTGCCAATAAGAAAACATAAACAGCCTACTTACAAACAGTTGCTGAAAATGATGAACAAAAATCTAACTGACGAGACTGGTCTTTGCGGTTGGTGAAGTCGTATGAGGAGGAAATTTTGACATAATCGGCGCTCGGCGCTAGTAACGGAAAAGGCAACGTTTATCTTCACCACGCAATTTTGGGGGTTTAAGCAGCCTGCTAGCTTGATGATGTACAGAATATCTAATAATAAATCAATACTTAAATATACAGCTCTAAAACCGGCACTACATTTACGATCTGCAGGCGATATTTTTTATGGACTGCTACGTCGACATATTTTCAGTCAATATACGAGGGTTGTCCAGAAAGTAAGTTCCTATCAGTCGTTAAATGGAAACCACAGATAAAATCAGAAACATTTTATTTCTAGAGATAGCTACACTTACCAGATACTTCTCTACATAGTCGCCGCTCCGACTTAGACATTTGTCGGAGCGTTATACCAAATTTCCAACACCAACGTCATAGAAGGCAACCGCCTGTGCTTTCCAACAATTCTCTACAATGGTCTATAGCGCGTAGTCTGCGCCCAAGTGTTGTCTTCGTTTCCAGCGTTTCATTTAAACATAGATGATACTCAGGACGAGCCAATTAGGGCCGTGTTGTTGGTAATTGAACACTTCCCATCGAAAAGGCTGCAGGACCGTCTTCACTGCCCCTGCAGAGTGCGGCTGAGAATTGCCACGATGAAGGATTTGCGTGGCAGTTGTGTTAGGTGGGCTGCATCCATTAAGGCGAATCCTCTCAGCAGGCCCTCCTAGTTGGCGGGAGACATCGTTGTTCTAGGCACCTTTACTCGCTCACAGTGCGCTCACAACTGAAAAGAGCGTCTTGATGCGATCGACGGTCATACTAGAGACACTACCCAACACATCTGTGCAAAGCTTCAGCTGGTTTTCACTGTGGTGTCCTTTTCGCGACCAATCAGAACTTAATTTCTGGACAACTCTCGTATCGATTGTTTCTTTCTATTTACCGACGGGTAATAATGACATATTTTAAATTTCGATTTATCGGACTACCGATGTTTTAGAAAATATCAACAGTCCTACTACGAAGTATCATGTCGTTTTTGGAAACCCAGAATCTACTCTGTAGGAATCAACATGGATTCCGGAAACAGCGATCGTGTGAGACCCAACTCACTTTAATTGTTCATGAGACCCAGAAAATATTAGATACAGGCGTTCGATACAGTTCCGCACTGTCGCCTGATAAACAAAGTAAGAGCCTACGGAATATCAGAACAGCTGTGTGGCTGGATTGAAGAGTTTTTAGCAAACAGAACACAGCTTGTTGTTATCAATCGAGAGACGTCCACAGACGTTAAAGTAACCTCTGGCGTGACACAGGGGAGTGTTATGGGACCATTGCTTTTCACAATATATATAAATGACCTAGTAGATAGTGTCGGAAGTTCCATGCGGCTTTTCGCGGATGATGCTGTAGTATACAGAGAAGTATCAGCATTAGAAAATTGTAGCGAAATGCAGGAAGATCTGCAGCGGATAGGCACTTGGTGTAGGGAGTGGCAACTGACCCTTAACATAGACAAATGTAATGTATTGCGAATACATAGAAAGAAGGATCCTTTATTGTATGATTATATGATAGCGGAACAAACACTGGTAGCAGTCACTTCTGTAAACTATCTGGGAGTATGCGTGCGGAACGATTTGAAGTGGAATGATTATATAAAATTAATTGTTGGTAAGGCGGGTACCAGGTTGAGATTCATTGGGAGAGTGCTTAGAAAATGTAGTCCATCAACAAAGGAGGTGGCTTACAAAACACTCGTTCGACCTATACTTGAGTATTGCTCATCAGTGTGGGATCCGTACCTGATCGGGTTGACGGAGGAGATAGAGAAGATCCAAAGAGGAGCGGCGCGTTTCGTCACAGGGTTATTTGGTAACCGTGATAGCGTTACGGAGATGTTTAGCAAACTCAAGTGGCAGACTCTGCAAGAGAGGCGCTCTGCATCGCGGTGTAGCTTGCTCGCCAGGTTTCGAGAGGGTGCGTTTCTGGAAGAGGTATCGAATATATTGCTTCCCCCTACTTATACCTCCCGAGGAGATCACGAATGTAAAATTAGAGGGATTCGAGCGCGCACGGAGGCTTTCAGACAGTCGTTCTTCCCGCGAACCATACGCGACTGGAACAGAAAAGCGAGGTAATGACAGTGGCACGTAAAGTGCCCTCCGCCACACACCGTTGGGTGGCTTGCGGAGTATAAATGTAGATGTAGATGTAGATGTAGAAGTACTTGTGTCTAGACAAATATTGTACTCTGTCGTCAAATCTGGGATAGATCGTCACCTATCCTGATCTACAGCGTGAGACAGCCACTGACCTCAACATTATACAGGTATGATGACGTGACGTCCAAAACTTTGTTGCCTTCACGTATCTTGAGCGTTCTTCAACCATTTCTCATATATTCTCACATCAGTAGTACAGGAATAATCGATTAGCTACGTTGTTTCCGATATGCTCGTTCGTAGACTCCGGACCATAGTGATCTGCCCTTTGTCAAAGTACATTACGAGAGTAGATCTCCCCATTTGCGGTCCATATTGTACCTGAAATGGTTTCTCATTAACACCTGGTCGGCGTACATGCTTTGTTCTCCACCACCAGGCGGCATTCAGTTTCGTGGTGCAGATCACTCGTAATGTTTTGGCTCGTAAGTGTACTCAGAGTTGCCACGTAAACCGTCTCTAGATGGCAAGAATGTTCTAGAAGCAGTTCGGGTCCGAATTCGAATTACAGTGGACAGAAAGAATTAACACAAGGTTTTGGCAACCGTTTCAAGACAAGTTATGTCGGTTTTAGAACATTACCTCTTTGAACATGAACATCCTTTTCGAAACAGTTCGCAGCTCGTGGTCTTGCGGTAGCGTTATCGCTTCCCGCGCGCGGGGTCCCGGGTTCGATTCACGGCGGGGTCAGAGACTTTCTCTGCCTCGTGAAGGCTGGTTGTTGTGTGTTCATCATCATTTCATCATCATTGACTCGCAAGTCACCGAAGTGGCGTCAACTATAAAGGACTTGCAATACGGCGGCCGAACTTCCCCGCATGGGGCCTCCCGGCCAACAATGCCATACGATCATTTCATTTTTTTTTTCAAAACAGAAAAGATATCTGCCAACAACCGCAAGATGAAATCCAAGAATATTTGCGCATTAATCGTCTGCAGTAGTGCATAAGCTATCTCAGGAGCTGGAGTCTGCCAAGAAACTCTGGGTCTAAAGCTAAGACCTGATATATTTACGTAGGTCCAGTGACGGGCAGTTGGTGGAAAGTTCTTGGCAGAGACGGGTCTGTTTATTGTGATGTCGTAAACGTCGAGGATGAGTTACGAATAAAGGAAGGATTGTTCTCTGCACAAATGAATACCGCTGAAGTGTTCAGAATAATTTCCGTCCTATATGGGGGGGGGGGGGGGGGTGGAGTGATAGTTGGTATAGCCAGATGACTACGACCGAAAGATATTATTTTGGTGATGGTAGATATCGATGTTTGAAATTCTCAGAAAATAGGCATGAACTGAAGGCAGATAGTACACAATACGCACAGGATCCTAGATGGAATAATGAGAATGGAATACTAACAGACATATGGTCGCCTTAAGGAGAACGTAAGGCAGGGATGCAGCCTTCCTTCCTATTGCTCCACCTATACGGCTAGGAAGGAGAACGGGAATCAAATAGATTCAGGACAGAAATTCAAGGTGAAAGGATATTAGTGATGCGATTCGCTATGTGATAGTTCTACTGTCAGTGAAACTTAGGAAAATTACACGATCTATTAAAATGTTTCAAATGGCTCTGAGCACTATGGGACTTAACATCTGAGGTCATCAGTCCCCTAGAACTTAGAACTACTTAAACCTAACTAACCTAAGGACATCACACACATCCATGACCGGGGCAGGATTCGAACTTGCGACCGTAGCGGTCAGGCGGTTCTGGACTGAAGCGCCTAGAACGACTCGGCCACAGCGGCCGGCCACCATCTTTTACACCAATGAGTAGTTTAATGAGCACACATTGTAGATTGAGAGAAAACCAAACAAAGACGAAAGCAATGAGAAGTAGCAGAAATGAGGTCAGTGACAATCTGAACATCAAAGTTTGGTACCACGAAATAGGCGAATTGAAGGAACTCTGTTACTTTTGAAGCAAAATAACATATAGCAGACGAAGCAAGGATGATGTAAAGAGCAGACTAGTATAAGCAAAAAGGATGTTACTGGCCAAAAGAAGTCTAATAATATCAGAAGTCTGTCTTAATTTGAGAAGTAAAACGCACTTTTGGAACATAGCATTGTGTGGAAGTAGTCATACACTATGGGAAATATGTGGTGATACAGAGGGATGTTGAAAATTAAGTGGACTAGTAAGATAAGAAATGAAACAGTTCTCTGTATAATCAGTAAGGAGACGAACATGTCGAAAACATTGACAAGAGGAAGGGAGAGGGTGACAGGACATGTGTAAAGATACCTAGGACTAACTTCTATGGCGCCTGAGGGAGCTGTTGTTGGTAAAGATTACAGAGAAACACAGAGAGTGGAGAATGTTCAACAAATAATTGGGAACGTTGGATGTAAGTAGTACCCTGAGACAAAGAGGTTGGCACAGGTGAGGAAATCGTAATGGTCGACATGAAACCAGTCAGAAGACGGATGACAATAAGAGAAACGTTCCTGATGTTTGATAGTACCATGTTGGCATAGCGTACGGAGCTTTACATCTCGCGGTTACAAGACAGCGGATCCACATGCAGAAGTTCCATATTTCGGATTTGCTGCTTTTCTTTGAGTCTCTGAAGGCAAATGCCAGGAAGATTCCTTCGAAAAAACCAAAGACGACTTCGTTCTCCATTCTTTCCCAATCTGATCCTGCGCTCTGTCTCTAAATGGGCCTTATCGTTGATGGGACGAAACTACATGCGTGTTCATTCAGTGGTTTGGTGTAACTAATTGTAACTTGGTCTTCGTGGGAGGTAGTTTCCAATAGCATCTACTAATTCTAGGGGATGTTTGGATTTAGCACTGAGGTTTCTATTCAGGGTGTAAGCTAGATACTTGTGAAACTCTGGGAGCGTGGTGGAGGGGGGGGGGGGGAGCGGTGGGGGAGGGGAGCGGGGGGGAGGGGGGGATGGTACTGGTGGTAAAAGGGCAATTGCTCACACTGTAAGTGGAAAGATACTCGTATATCTTAATACATGCATCAGTAATTCATCGTTTATGAAATACTAATGAAAGATAATTTTATGAAACATCAAAGGCACATACTAGAAATATAGTGTCGCAAATCGGAAATCAGTTATGAATAAAATTCTTAAACAGCATATGTAAAAGGTGCTAATATAGTGTCGCAAATCGGAAATCAGTTATGAATAAAATTCTTAAACAGCATATGTAAAAGGTGCTATGAATGTGCACGGACATATCAGATAGTCACCTACAATTCCAGCCTACACATTAACCGTCTCTATATTAATTAAGAATTGTTATCCACCAAAGAAATGTTGCAAAAATTTGCTATTCCATCTCTTGCAGATGTTGCTTGATTGTAAACGAGAGTGAAAATACGAACGTTTGACAGGCAGAATGTTCTACAAGAACCTGCACTCGGTGAAGTTGATATGGATACATGAATACCCTCCATAAGGTAGTATGAAATATACGAGATGCTACGGTGATTTATAGTGTCTTCATTCTGAATCGTCTTTGAAAGCCTACAGAATACGTTATTCCTTCACATGCGCACGAGTGAATCTTGGTCTACTTCTATTCACCGTTTGGGTGCTGTGCCACCAACAAGACGATAAAGAGACATTAAACTTTGGATAATTCAGCTGTCTTCTGTCTGCAAGCGAAATGTCGTACATTAATGTGCTGTTATGTGGCAGTGTATAAAAATCATAACTGCCTCCTCGCAAGGTAAGTATTCTGCCATCCTGAATAGGAGCGCTCATCAGGTAACTCTCTACTATGACACATATGTTAACGACAAATTCCAAATATGTGTCCACAGCAACACACGGCAGTCGACTCGAGTATGTAAGCAAATAAGTTTAATCACACAATCACACACAGGGGAAGGGCCGATGAACTTAAGGGTAAGCAAACTTTACCGATGAACCGTCCTCAGTGTTTCGCAGCCAAAAATTCTGTATCTGTTTACACTGATAGAGTTCAAAAACTCTTTGAAATTCTTAAGTTGGCTATAAAATACAAGGAACGAAAGGTTGCCAACTAGTTGTACAGAAATAAGATTGTAGTTTCAAGAGTCGAGAGATGCGAAAAGGAAGCATTAGTTGAGGAGAGAGTAAGACAGAGTTTTGGCCAGTCCTCGAAGTTACGACATCTATATATTGAAACAGTAAAAGAAACGGAGGAGAAATTTGGAACGAGAATAGCAGTTATGGGAGGAGTAACAATTACTTTGAGATTTTACAGTAACGCTGTAATTCTGTTAGAGGCAGCAAACGATTTGGAAGAGAAGTTGAAACGAAAGGATTGTGTGTTCACCAGAGGTTATAAGATGAATAATTAGGATAATGGTGTGTAGTGGCATTAACCAGTGATTTCTGAGAAGACGAGACTTGCCATTTGGGCAACAAAATACCTAACGACGCCGAATTGGAGATGATATGAAATCAAGATTGGGATCAGCAAAAAAAGCGTTTGAGGAAAAGAAAATGTCATTGGCATCAAATATAAAGTTTTAGAAAAGTCTTTTCTGGAGGCATTTGTCTTGAGTGTAGAGTTGTATACAAGTGAAGCTTGGGCGATAAACAGTTCAAACAAGAAGAGAATAGCTTTTGAGATGTAGTGGTACAAAAGCGTGCTGATGATTATATAGATAGATGGAATAACTAACGAAGAGATATTGAAGCGATTTCGGGAGAAAGAAAATTAATGGCAAAATTGAGTGAAAACAGAAATAGGTTGATAGTACCATCAGGAAACATCAAGGAACCTTCAATTTCGTAAAGGACAACAGTAAGAACACTTCAAGAGGCATTACAGCGGCAACTCCGTAGTGTTTCGTTGCTCCATAAATGATCTGTCTCGATGATCCACAAGATAAAAAATGAGCTCTTCGGGCGAAGTATTAGTTACTCGCTTACAAAGGTGTGTCACCGTAGCGTTGTAGATGGTACAGAACTGGTACCAGGTCGTCATGAAAACCTATACTGCCAACTTAAGTCATAGCAGTGAAGTGGTATACCCGTGCCGAACGGAGTAAGAGAAATCGTCGTGGAGACGCGACACAATGACAGAAATAATATGTTGTCATTGGATATGTGCATAACCACACCGTGAATGACGTTTCTCGTGTGTGTGTGTGTGTGTGTGTGTGTGTCGGACAGACCGATGTGTCTACGATGAAATGTGTACCATTCGCAGCCATGGAATACGGTATATTAACAGTGGTCGAAAAAAGTATCCTGACCGAGAAGGACTAGAAAGGAGACGCCTTGTCGATGACAATTTATTTCAAACCAGCAACTGCTGCTGGCAGTGGTTACAGGTCCATCTCAATCATTTTCGAAGACAAAGTTATGAAGGAACCTCGTTGAAAGGACTTTGGGTATCGTGTACCTCACAAAAGGTCATTACTTACAGTGTCACATAGAGTTACTAGTCATCATTGTGTTAAACAACACAGTAACCGGACAACAGCTTACAGGGGGCGCGTGGCGTGGTCCAAGGAGTGACGATTTTGCTTCTGTTCAAATGAAGCAAGACGTCGAGAGCACCCCGTGTCCAAAGAAGGGCTCAACTTACAGTGCGTAGAGGGTGCAGGTCAGACCGTAATTGGCTCTATCCAGTTTCAGGCCTGTTTTTCGCAATGTGATTTACCAGCGAGTGTTTATCATTTTTCTATACCACCGTGATGAGTATGCTGTGGACACTCTTCTTCCAAGATGACAACAGCCGTGTTCGCAGGACTCTACGTATACGTTCCTCTACTTAGCTCTTTGAGATCTAATTAAAAATGAGAATCTTCAGGAGGATATATATTACCTGACGAAACTTGTGGACTCTCTTCCTCGCCGATCTCAGATCATTATCAGGCCTAGAATCGCTGCTGTACTCCATTAGCGTGATGTCTCTTGAGAATGATAAAAAGTTTTTGTAAAATACGAACCTTCGCTACCAGAAATTCACATTTCTTAAAATTCCGGGCTATTATGCCGAGGTCGGATAAATTTTTTGTTTAGACCCAACGTTTCGTCCCTATCTGAGGAGGACATCATCAAGGAGGTTGTACTTTTTTCGGAGGTCCAGTGGATCGCTAATGACAGATAAAATTTCCTTTTGTGTGCTCCCACGTAGATGCGTAACATCACATACTTTAAAAAGTCGAGCACAATTGGCGGTTGTCGGTTGCTGTCTTTCGCTATTGCTATCATCCTACCGTGGAAGGCTATACACATCGTCTTCAGCACAAGAATCTGCATTGCATATAATTTCATAGCCTCTTCCTTCAGAGGAAATAAAATGTGTGGCGAAGGCCTCCCGGAGGGTAGACCTGATCGCTGGTGCAAGTCTTTTGAAGGGACGCCACTTCATCGCGCGACGATGAGGATGAAATGATTATGATAAAGACGACACGAACAACCAGTCTTTGAGCGGAGAAAATCTCCAACCCAGCGCCGGCGGGAGTGGCCGAGAGGTTCAAGGCGCTACAGTCTGGAACCGCGCGACTGCTACGGTCGCAGGTTCGAATCCTGCCTCGGGCGTGGATGTGTGTGCTGTCCTTAGGTTAGTTAGGTTTAGGTAGTTCTAAGTTCTAGGGGACTGATGACCACAGCAGTTAACTTCCATGGTGCTTAGAGCCATTTCTCCAACCCAGCCGGGAATCGAACCCAGGCCCCCGGCATGATAAACCGGCACGCTTTCCACTCAGCTACGGTTTCCTTCCGATTAAAATTATTTATATGGCCTCACTATACAGTCTTTCATGTCTGCAGTGAAGAGACTACCGGATTCGATTTGATGAGACTAAGGTACTGATAGGCACAAGATGATGCTATCAAAGGACACAGGCATTGCTAAAGGCATCACTAATTTTAATTGGTAGGGAAAAGGTGTGGAACTAAATGGTATCACTATTCCGGTGCTGAAGAACATATGCGACTGTCGTCCAATATGGTATGATAGTCATAGCGGACGAGAGCAACCGACAGCGGCCAGTTGCGCCAGAGTTTTTAATACTGGTGACGTCACGGCTTTACGTGGGAACAAACGGAATATTAGTTCAGTCAGTAGCGAGCCAGGGTGCATATCGAACCTTCCCAGTACTACAACTTCCTTTGAAGACGAAGTTCTCTGCAGATGGGGACGAGACGTTGGGTATCAACAAAGAATTCGTCCGACCACGACGTAACTTAATATGTTGTTGTTGTGGTCTTCAGTCCTGAGACTGGTTTGATGCAGCTCTCCATGCTACTCTATGCTGTGCAAGCTTCTTCATCTCCCAGTACCTTCTGCAGCCTACATCCTTCTGAATCTGCTTAGTGTATTCATCTCTTGGTCTCGTTGTACGATTTTTACCCTCCACGCTGCCCTCCAATACTAGATTGGTGATCCCTCGATGTCTCAGAACATGTCCTACCAACCGATCCCTTCTTCTAGTCAAGTTGTGCCACAAGCTCCTCTTCTCCCCAATTCTATTCAATACCTCCTCCTTAATATGTGTGACTAGATATTCCTGCCACGGTTACTGCAGGTGAGTTCACTAAACCGTCGTGTGCCCCGGCGCAGTGACCAGAAGCGCGGCCGAGTGCCTCTTGGAATCTCGGCCGCCTGCCCGACGCGTCCCGTCGTCTGGTGCGTCAGTAATGAGGCGAGGCAGAGCAGGGCACAGCAGAGAGACAGGGGCCCGCGGCGCGGCGTGGCGCGGGCGGGCCCGGATGACGGGATGCGGTTTGACAAATTGAAGCCCTCGCTCCGCTTCTAACGAGCCCGTGTCACGACGAGAACGCCGCGCATACAATTAGGACGGCGGCGGGGGCGGGACGCAGGCGCGCAGCACCAGATACACCACCAACCACCACCCCCACCAGCCAACCACCGGCCGACCGGCCGCCACCAATGTGGCCGCGGGCGCCTAGCCGAACCGTGTCGTTTACTGATCAGCGACGCCGTCTTCCGGGACCGCGTCCCAAGTGCCCGTTACCTTTAGCGGTCGACGGTGGCCACGTGGCGCATTACTGAAAGCGGCGAGTTTAAAGAGTTGGAAAGGACTCACTGCGAAAGTAATTACACAGTGGTGAACAGGAATTTTGTACACTTAAGTCCGTAGCGCAATAGCTCAGATGGAAACCCAGTTCTAAGCAAAGAAAGGTGGAAGGAGTATATAGAGGGTCTATACAGGGGCTATGTTCTTGAGGACAATATTACGGAAATGGAAGAGGATATAGATGAAGATGAAATGGGAGACACGATACTGCGTGAAGAGTTTGACAAGAGCACTGAAAGACCTGAGCCGAAACAAGGCCCCGGGAGTAGACAACATTCCATTAGAACTACTGATGGTCTTGGGAGAGCCAGTCCTGACAAAACTCTACCATCTGGTGAGCAAGATGTACGAGACCGGCGAAATTCCCTCAGACTTCAAGAAGAATATAATAATTCCAATCCCAAAGAAAGCAGGTGTTAACAGATGTGAAAATTACCGAACTATCAGTTTAATAAGTCACAGCTGCAAAATACTAACACGAATTCTTTACAGACGAATGGAAAAACTGGTAGAAGTGGACCTCGGGGAAGATCAGTTTGGATTCCGTAGAAATGTTGGAACACGTCAGGCAATACTAACCTTACGACTTATCTTAGAATAAAGATTAAGAAAAGGCAAACCTACGTTTCTAGCATTTGTAGACTTAGAGAAAGCTTTTGACAATGTTAACTGGAATACTCTCTTTCAAATTCTGAAGGTGGCAAGGGTAAACTACAGGGAGCGAAAAGCTATTTACAATTTGTACAGAAACCAGATGGCAGTTATAAGAGTCGAGGGACATGAAAGGGAAGCAGTGCTTCGGAAGGGAGTGAGACAGGATTGTAGCCTCTCCCCGATGTTATTCAATCTCTATATTGAGCAAGCAGTGAAGGAAACAAAAGAAAAGTTCGGAGTAGGTATTAAAATCCATGGAGAAAAAATGAAAACTTTGAGGTTCGCCGATGACATTGTAATTCTGTCAGAGACAGCAAAGGACTTGGAAGAGCAGTTGAACGGAATGGACAGTGTCTTGAAAGGAGGATATAAGATGAACATCAACAAAAGCAAAACGAGGATAATGGAATGTAGTCGAATTAAGTCGGGCGATGTTGAGGGAATTAGATTACGAAATGAGACACTTAAAGTAGTAAAGGAGTTTTGCTATTTGGGGAGCAAAATAACTGATAATGGTTGAAGTAGATAGGATATAAAATGTAGACAGACAATGGCAAGGAAAGCGTTACTGAAGAAGAGAAATTTGTTAACATCGAGTATTGATTTAAGTGTCAGGAAGTCGATTCTGAAAGTATTTGCATGGAGTTTAGCCATGTATGGAAGTGAAACATGGACGATAAATAGTTAGACAAGAAGAGAATAGAAGCATTCGAAATGTGGTGCTACACAAGAATGCTGAAGATTAGATGGGTAGATCACATAACTAATGATGAAGTATTGAATAGAATTGGGGAGAAGAGGAGTTTGTGGCATAAATTGAGCAGAAGAAGGGATCGGTTGGTACGACATGTTCTGAGGCATCAAGGGATCAGCATTATAGTATTGGAGGGCAGCGTGGAGGGTAAAAATCGTAGAGGGAGACCAAGAGATGAATACACTAAACAGATTCAGAACGATGTAGGCTGCAGTAGGTACTGGGAGATGAAGAAGCTTGCACAGGATAGAGTAGCACGGAGAGCTGCATCAAACCAGTCTCAGGACTGAAGACCACGACAACAACAACAACAACAAGAAGTCCGTAACGATCTGACTATATTTGCCATACATTCGCATTTTCATTTGCCCCGTTAACGTAGTAACTTACAATGACAAGCCATGTTGGTGTGTTAAGAGTGTCTGCTGTGTAATGGATTGAAGGCTGCAAGTAGGGGACAAATCATTTTCTTCATAATTTTTGGAAATTTTGATACATGTTGAGTTTACAAGGCGCCACACAGCGTCACAAGCCAGGGGACTGAGTAGTGGCAGAACGCATAGTGAGGCAGACCGGGGTAAAGGTGTCTTTTTGTCTCGTATATGCTGCCATCTCTCGTATATTGTTCGAACTATGTCGAGAGGTCGAGGTGAAGTATCTAACGATGCATCGACGCCATTATGTGGTATGTTCTTGATCTTTCTGTGTTGATGGGTTCTTTCTACACGTTTTTGCAATATTCAGGTCTTCAAATCTCACTAGCAAGCATACATATGCTTGTTACAGTTAAATTAAATCGTTACCATTGTCTTGATTGTATCCTCAGCTTCATTTTTACGCAGTTTTAATACTAATTATGTTCCGTATTGGCGTGATGACTGGGTGTTGTGTGCTGTCCTCAGGTTAGTTAGGTTTAAGTAGTTCTACGTTCTAGGGGACTGATGACCATAGATGTTAAGTCCCATAGTGCTCAGAGCCATTTGAACCATTTTTTTTTTGTTCCGTATTGGTCACTGAATTATAATCTGAAACTGTGGCCTTGTGGGAGAATACGATAGGGCCAGTTTCTAAACCACACTCACTGAACATGCCTCCTTGTGGAACCACGATATCTCCAGAATGTAGCTTCCGGGTTTCCTGTTCAGAGAGCACATTACCAATTCCAAAAGGAGCACAGAAAAAGAAATGAATGTAAAAAAAATAGAGGCAAAATTTCTGTTTTGACCTTTTCTTCTTACTACACGCAGCTAACTAAGTGGAAGAAGGAAAGACAAAGAAGAAAACCAAGCCAGATAGGTCTAAATCGGCAAAAAGGTGCCGTGATTTAGTCCAGAAAGTCCATGAAAAGTCTTACGTAACCAAGAAAGAGAAAGCTACAACTGGATCTAAAGTAACTGAGAACAGCAGTCGAAGTTCCAAACCATCCCGAAAACCAAAGCAATCAATTTCGTCCAATAATATCAGTAAATTAGACTAAGCCGATGAGTACTTTTACTATCTTGACTTCTCTGGAGAGGGTTGGATCAGTTCTAGCGTATGCCTCAAGCAGGCTCGTAATTTGTTTGCGTGTGTCAACAGTGTGCGATTTGCAGGGGGGGATGGGGGGATTTCCCCCCCTCTGCATCAGACCATCCCCTCCTCTGGTTTCAGTTTATGCATCCCAACCTGGGATGTTTATTTCCCACGCACTGGAATAAAACTTTAGATATAATGTAAATTTGTGGAGCCGAACACTGAAAGTTTTTAATAAGTCTTACTATTAACACTATTAATATGTTTCAGTTTTCTATCATCAGAATAAGTACAACTTTTCACAAATGTACCTCTACGTTTTGAATTCCCCTTGTATACCTGTACCTGTATGTAGATGATTTTAGAAAATAAGCTTTACCTATAATGTACTTTTAAAGATATAACAAGGGATGGCTTTTCTGATAATGCATACGCGTCAATAGTGAGTTTCGGCATTAACATCTATTTATAAATAGCTGTTTAACCATGCGTAACGCCACGGTCCAAGTTAGTAACATATATAATTCTACTAACCCCCTTAGACATTCCCCTCACTGGTAGAAGCACAAATCGCACCCTGTGTGTCAACAGTGAGGTCGAGGTTATCTATATATGCTCCCCATGTGAAACATAAACGTTTCTAGTTTACATGCCATTTGTAACTAATTTTTGTATGTGACGTATATGTATAAGCTGTTAGAATTTTTATTTATGACAGATTTTTTTATGTGAAATGTTGTTCTCCATTTCGCTCCACCAATGGGACAAAATAGGGAAAATTACTATTTCTCAAATTTTTCAACAAAAATGCCACATTGGATAATTAAATATTGATATGGTGTAATATTTTGATAGTTAATATTTAAAAATAGAGGTCTGAACCAATTTAATAGTTTATTATACTTTTTTTTGCACTTCTGAATGACTGTTGAACATTATGGTATCCTGTTCGGCCACAGGTTCCCCTGTCTGCACGGAGGATGCATGAGAGGCCATATGACCTTTCTTGGACATGGTGCTTCCTACTCTTCTGTAGGTGCCACAGGTACTGCAGGTCTTCTAGCCAACCAGCTTTACACCCTGCATTTTACGACCAGAGCTTCTCCCACTGCTGATCTATACAAGTCGTTCACCAGCAGCAGATGTGCTGTCAACGTCAGTTAAGCACTGCCCTCGCCGACAGCTGACGTTCCCGTATAGTGCCTAGGCCAAAAGCCACCCTCAGTCCCAGACATGTTTCTCATCACAACATACATCATATGTCATGTGGTGTCAGTCGTGGTTGTTGCACGTTCTGGTACATCTTACGGGGCATAACGTATGTCTCGTAGTGATTTGTGACCACAGTGCTCTCCAGCTGTAGTTGTCGGCTGCTTCTGGCGCTCTACTCACATAGTCTGTTTATCGAAATGGTTGCGCATAAAATAGTATTTCACTTTAAGTTCGTTATCGATCATCGAAAAGGGGCGGGTAAGTCGCGAAGAAGATTTTGGACTCCTTGCTGACTTGAACAGCGCATTGCTGAAAACACTAAGTATAATGAAGCATGATCTGAGATTCGAGGGTTGTGAGGTAATGAGCGAGTTGTGGCGCCCTGAAAATATTCTAAGGTCGGAGTTGTTGTGGCCGTGGTCCAGGCCGACCTAGTGGCTGGGAATTCTATGTTGACTCTGTGTCGAGGACTGTGCTTTGTGACTACGAAGGAGATTTGTAAGGTGTCAGGGAAATCCAACACCTTCCATGAAAACCCTGACATGATAAGCAAATCCAGTAGTATGTCACATAGCTCCGAATAAATCGTGACATTAAATTAACGAAAGTAATACGAGTAACGAGTGAGCAAATCGAATACCACAGACTAACACAAGAATGCCTAAATGCATGTCATACCTTCCCACCGTGGGACAGACGCAGTTCCGAGGGGAGAAACGAGAACAGAAGCCGAGAGAAGAACCATGTTAAGCTGGAAGGCCCTACGATAAGGGACGGACGGACACCCACGTCGCCAGCTAACTGCTAGGACTGCACCACCCGCAAGTTTTAGCGTTAGACTTTTTCGCGTCTCTGTTACCTCAGGACCACCCCCCAGCCCATGTTAAAAGATAGAGCCCTCCAAAAGAACAGTATAGATGTTACGATGACACTAAAGGACCACACCAGCTGCAAGTTTTAGCGTGAGACTTTTTCGCGTCTCTGTTACGTTGCAAACTTTAAAAAACATTGCCCCACCACGAAAAGTATAACGTTTGTCATTGGATAGACATAATTTTCGTAGGCGGAGCTTAAGGTTAACATTGAGACCCTGATTGGTCAGATGAAAACACAGCCAGATAGTTTTTTTTAAACCAAGTTCGGTAAATTATAGTAAGGAGAAGTTAGGGGAGAGTTGCTTTCGAGACAGCGAGGTGAGCGGAGCTGTGCTGTTCGCCACCCCCTCACGAACACCGACAAGGTAATGAACGCACGCGATGCCGCATTTTTGAGCGCATAAGGCTTCACTCAGAACTGCAGAAGTCTCATCTGTTACATCCCCTTTACGTAATACTAGTGTCGATCGTCAATTAAAGCTCATGGTGTTCACATTTGCCACTTGAAGTAAAAATCTGAAACTCGATGATTTTTCTGTTATATAGTTATTGAGAAGCCACATCAGCCACTGTAATTTACGACAAGTTAGATAAGTAATTAAGGATAACTGAGGGTCACTGTAGACCATTTTGATAGTTTTCTCTTTTGTGAAACTTAATTTAAACCTAGATTATATATGTGATATAGCATAGGTCATCCTTCGATCCATTGTAGAACTTGGAAACCCATTCAGGGAATATTCGTTCATATTTTTGTTGAACGCAGTTGGTTTTTACCATCCTGTATTAAAACATTTCCTTTTATCAATAGTGCAATTTATAAACAATGTTTTGTGAGTAGAATAAAATTTCCAATGGTAAACTTAACTGCTTTTTCGACGTTATTTTACCAGCTAACTAAAAATAGGAAAGCCTTGAACCCTTTACACTAAATTTAGTAAGTAATTCTTTTACAGGGAGTGCAGTGGAGCTGTCGCTGAAATCATTAAGTATTTGGTTATATCATCGTTAGTCTCACTGAACTCTTCTGAATTCTACATGTCATGTGTGGTCTGGCGTCTCCTTACCAGCAACAGGTCCCAGGTTCAAACTAGTCAATTCCCTAAAAAACACGCTCAGAGCGTCGTTGCGCGAAAGTGGTAGGGAGACACGATATAGAACAAACAGACACCACGCAGAATGTTTAGAGATTTGTATGCCGGGAGTGACAAAGATGGCAGACTCTGTGAAACCATAACGGCAGACATTTCAAATTTCATGTAGAAACTAATAATAGCCAGAGGAATCATGATACCTTAAAAAGAAACATGTACATTACCATTATTTGCACGACGATTCTGATGGTGTAATCAGATTTTCAATATCTTCACAAGTTTAAAGTTTAGTATCTGACTCTAAATTATACAAGTAACACTCAGCAGTGAATTTCCTAAATCTAAACGGTTCATCCAATTTTGTCGATCGACCTGTCTGTAGAAAGCTATTAGTGTAAACCTAAATTGGTATGAATTGCAGGCATTTTACTTGAATAGTACATGAGTTATTGGAGGTCAAAGTGGCCGATAACTGTTGATCGTATCAGGCCATGCGTGCTCCACAGTTACACGAGAAACGGTAGCAGCATTGTTATAAATATATTTATTCGTTTATGTCTTTGTTTATATCCGATATATACTATTCATGAAGAAATTGGTCAACTATTTACTGTCAACAGTCACTGAAGGAGAACAGTCTTTACAATACGCTTCTTTATTTACTGAGAGAATCATTAAGAGATAGTCTATTACAAAGCATAAAGCAATTAAATTGGTTACAATTGTGTTTCTCGAAGAGAGGAATGTTTTTAATTCTTATCTGTTCTGGGACGGTGTGATGTGGCAACCGTGGTAGAAGCAGTTTGAAGTTGCTGATATGAAACCTTTAAGTTTATCCAGTCGTGTCTTTGGCATTAAAATATCCTGTTTCCTTACATCCTGTTTCGGCTGGTGGTGGTAATAAGTTGCGTAGCATCCATTTGTCGTAGGCCGGAACAAAGTAACAGATTATGCAGCATCTGAAGGTCGTGTTAGTTCAACTGCAACTTTCACACACGATAATTTGGCACAGTCAACATCGTGTTTAAATTAACATTCCACTTGCTATACTTCGCCAATTGCGTAGCTAGACAGTCCATCTACTGTTAATATTCATGTAACTCTATTCCCGCGAAAACAGTCACTTACGTAGCAACACAGTTCACAGTTTCCACACTGGCAGTTAGTGTTTTAGCACACGTCATATATCGTAGTGAAAAAATTGAGTAATATTAAATTCACAGTTTATGTAATGCAGCTCAGATCTAAACCGCCGACAATACTGTCTACTCACGAGTGCATTGTCACTGCCACAAGCGTCGTTCCGCAAAAACCAATAGCGGTTACGTAATACAATGTCCGTTTAGAATATCCATCATAAAGTTAAATTTCTAGCCGGTCTAACACAAGAACGTTGGGTATTAATGTGTGTGTGTTTGTGTGCCTAAGTGTTCTGCTAATACATGCTGTGATTTCTGTGGTTTTCTGCACTTTCCATTGTAGCTGCTTTTCTTCTAAAGTTACCGAGGGGGCAGCACAGTGGTTTGCACACTGGACTCACACTCTGGAGGACGATGGTCGAAATCCAAGTCCGGCCATCCTGGTTTAGGTTTTCCGTGATTTCCCTAATCGCTTAATGGTAAATGCCGGGATGGTATCTTCGAAAGCACATGGCCGCTTTTCTTCTGCACCCTTCCCTAATTCAAGGCAGTTCTCCGTCTCTAATGACCTCGTTGTCGACAGGACGTTAAACACATCTCCTCGTCCTCCACCTCTTCCTCCTAAAGTTTTAAAGTTCGTCGTCTGCAACCAGACGATGCAAACTCCTAAATACACACGTACACACACACACACACACACACACACACACATATATATATATATATATATATATATATATATATATATATATATATATATATATACTCCTTTCCACTCCCCGTCTCACCCCCCCCCCCCCTGGTCACACAGACAGAGTGAGAGAGACAGAGACAGAGAGAGAGAGATACCTCTCAAAGCCCCAAAGGCCAACATAAGATTCAAAAGTATCTGTATGTCCATCTCAGCACAAATGGTTGCCGGACTTCGGCTATTCAGTACAGAATGTCAAATCGAAACAGCTTTCAGCCGCCTAAGTTTCCAAATTGTTATTTTATGGAGCAACCAGTTTCGATGCTATATTAAGCTATGTTCAGGACGCCTGACCGACGTGTAAGATATTCCCATCTCTGGTCTAGTCAGAATAGGGATCGACATTCAATGACTTCAGTATCGGTAGATGTTTGACACAGCTATCACTTCAGTTATCATCTTCATCATGATTGAACATATCGTTGTCAGCCACCCACGGATACCGCTCACTCAATGTGACAATGCACTCTGTCATAATGCAGCATTTGTGAGGCACAGTCTGTGGATATAAGATTCCTGAAACAGACTGATATGCCAAGAGTCATCATCTGAGCCCAACGGAACACATTTGGGATGAACGAGATCGTTAACTCGTTAACTTCGCTCAAAATCGCAGCGTCCAATTTCGCTACTTTTCCTGGTTTCAGCTGCGGGGGAAGAACGGGCTGTCATTCTTCCACTGACATTCGGACACCTCACTGAGACTCCAGCAGAGTTCAACTCGTCATAATGTCGTGGACACACCCAGTATTAACGTCCACTAACAGGTGTCCGGATACTTTTGATCAGATAGGCTACTCCAGCGTTTAAGAGCGGCTCTGGAAATAGAACTCCCCTGTAGTACACACCACAGAGTCATTTTGGCGTGGCCGTGTTACAGATGCAATGCTGCAGCTGAGATGATGCCAGAACCTATTGGTCAGAGATCGCTAGCTGGGCTGGGGTGCGCGTCGCCTCCTTCGCGTTTCTGCTCTCCTGGAACACCTGCTTTCCTCCAGTCTTTGTTCCGAGACGCCTGCCTTTCAATAAAGTTCGGCGCGATTCCGACTTGCCGATAGCCGCTCGGCCCTCCGCAGCCTGGGATTTTATTGTGCGCGATATTCCCAGAGCTACAAGTGAATGCGCGGCCACTAAGTCACAGCCGCCTTGTAGAACGGCCCGTACACGCCGCTCTACAAGCTGCGCCGGCAGAATTTTAATTTACGGCCAGCCGCAGCTTACATCTCCTTTCACATAAAACGTGAATTCGCCAACATAGGGCGGGCGCTATATCGCAGCTGGCAAATGCGGTTGCAGTTAGTCGTAAAGCGTACTGAGAAATTCGACAGGCTAGTCGGGCTGTAAACAGAGTTTTCGGTTCATCTTTCCGTCTACAAAGTTTTCTTTGTAGCAAAAAGGCGTGTTCATCTCGTATTTCAGGGACGTTTAAATTTTGAAATCTCTACTGTGTAGCTATTTTTACGTAACTTTTTAACTTTCGTTGTCCTCTCGCCCTCATTTGAGTGTAAAATTACGTTTATAATTATTACTACGGTTGCGTCTTGCTACAACTGAATAAAAAAAAAGTTTTAGTACCATATGCGTTTCGCTTTTACCTTTTGAAAGGTATCCTCAGTGGCCTGACATACGTACATGTTTGTGTTAATACTATTTTGTTTTACGTATTGGACACTATACAGTGGGGCTATAAACGGTTTTGACACTGTCTGCTGCCCGCATCTCGTGGTCGTGCGGTAGCGTTCTCGCTTCCCACGCCCGGGTTCCCGGGTTCGATTCCCGGCAGGGTCAGGGATTTTCTCTGCCTCGTGATGGCTGGGTGTTGTGTGCTGTCCTTAGGTTAGTTAGGTTTAAGTAATTCTAAGTTCTATGGGACTTATGACCACAGCAGTTGAGTCCCATAGTGCTCAGAGCCATTTTTGACACTGTCTGCTGCCTATGACGTAACGATATACTGCTCAAAACATTTAGGGAAACTTGACGTTGGGCGTCTGTCATACTCGATTAAGCAATAACTAATGACTGGGTATGTTACCAAATTACACTACTGGCCATTTAAATTGCTACACCAAGAAGAAATGCAGATGATAAACTGGTATTCATTGGACAAATATATTATACTAGAACTGACATGTGATTACATTTTCACGCAGTTTGTGTGCATAGATCCTGAGAAATCAGTACCCAGAACAATCACCTCTGGCCGTAATAACGGCCTTCATACGCCTGGCCATGGAGTCAGAGCTTGGAGGCGTGTACAGTTACAGCTACCCATGCAGCTTCAACACGATACCACAGTTCATCAAGAGTAGTGACTGGCGTATTGTGAAGAGCCAGTTGCTCGGCCACCATTGACCAGACGTTTTCAGTTGGTGAGAGATCTGGAGAACGTACTGGCCAGGGCAACAGTCGAACATTTTCTGTATCCAGAAAGGCCCGTACAGGACCTGCAACGGTCGTGCATTATTCTGCTGAAATGTAGGGTTTCGCAGGGATCGAGTGAAGGGTAGAGCCATGGATCGTAACACATCTGAAATGTAACGTCCACTGTTCAAATTACCGTCATTGTGAACAAGAGGTGACCGAGACGTGTAACCAATGGCACCCCATACCATCACGCCCGGTGATAACGCCAGTAGGGTGATGACGAATACACGCTTCCAATGTGCGTTCACCGCGATGACGCCAAACACGGATGCGACCATCATGCTGTAAATAGAACCTGGATTCATAAAAAAATGAAGTTTTGCCATTCGTGCAACCAGGTTCGTGGTTGAGTACACCATCGCAGGTGCTCCTGTCTGTGATGCAGCGTCAAGGGTAACCGCAACCATGGTCTCCGAGCTGATAGTCCATGCTGCTGCAAACGTCGTCGAACTGTTCGTGCAGATGGTTATTGTCTTGCAAACGTCTCCATTTGTTGACTCAGGGATCGAGACGTGGCTGCACGATCCGTTACAGCCATGCAGATAAGATGCCTGTCGTCTCGATTGCTAGTGATACGAGGCCGTTGGGATCCAGCACGGCGTTCCGTATTACCCTCCTGAACCCACCAATTCCATATTCTGCTAGCAGTCATTGGATCTCGACCAACGCGAGCAGCAATGTCGCATTACAATAAACCGCAATCACGATAGGATACAATCCGACCTTTATCAAAGTCGGAAACGTGATGGTACGCATTTCTCCTCCTTACACGAGGCACCACAACAACGTTTCACCAGGCAACGCCGGTCAACTGCTGTTTGTGTATGAGAAATCGGTTGGAAACTTTCCTCATGTCAACACGTTGTAGGTCTCGTCACCGTCGCCAACCTTATGTGATTGCTCTGAAAAGCTAATCATTTGCATATCACAGCATCTCCTTCCTGTCGGTTAAATTTCGCGTCTGTAGCACGTCATCTTCGTGGTGTAGCAATTTTAATGGCTAGTAGTGTATATCTTAATCTTTCACAAATCAAGTACGTAACAGCCGGCCGAAGTGGCCGAGCGCTTCTAGGCGCTACAGTCTGAACCGCGCTACCGCTATTGTCGCAGGTTCGAATCCTGCCTCGGGCATGGATGTGTGTGATGTCCTTAGGTTAGTTAGGTTTATGAAGTTCTAAGCTCTAGGGGACTGATGACCACAGTAGTTAAGACCCATAGTGCTCACAGCCATTTGAACCATTTCGAAGGACGTAACAAAACATCATTACATCCTCGATAGTTTATATAAAAACAACGGAAATATCCGACATGTATCGAAAACAAAGTGGAAACTATCATTTATTGTGTCGTCCTGGGTGTTTTTTATTGGCATTTGTGAACTTCAGTAACGTGTGTGTCCTCCATGGCGTTTATCACTGCTTGACACGTACGGAGGTCAGTCTGTGGTAATCGTTCCCATTCTTCAGCGACAACCCATGGGAGTTCTTGGAGAGTCTGTGGTGGATAGGACGACCATGAGCATGTCTCTCAATCATGTACCTCATATGCATGATGGGGTTTAGGTCAGGACTTACCGCCAGCCATTACGTTATTTCATTGTCCAGGCTTCGCAAGACACCCCTGCTGACACCCACCACATATGTCCATGGCATTAGAAGGAAATCAGAGCTACCACGTATGCAGCATCCACCATGTGGTCCAACAGGATCTGTTCGATGTACGAGGTGCATTCAAGTTCTAAGGCCTCCTATTTTTTTTCTAATTAACTACTCACCCGAAATCGATGAAACTGGCGTTACTTCTCGACGTAATCGCCCTGCAGACGTACACATTTTTCACAACGCTGACGCTATGATTCCATGGCAGCGGCGAAGGCTTCTTTAGGAGTCTGTTTTGACCACTGGAAAGTCGCTGAGGCAATAGCAGCACGTCTGGTGAATGTGCGGCCACGGAGAGTGTCTTTCGTTGTTGGAAAAAGCCAAAAGTCACTAGGACCCAGGTCAGGTGAGTAGGGAGCATGAGGAATCACTTCAAAGTTGTTATCACGAAGAAACTGTTGCGTAACGTTAGCTCGATGTGCGGGTGCGTTGTCTTGGTGAAACAGCACACACGCAGCCCTTCCCGGACGTTTTTGTTGCAGTGCAGGAAGGAATTTGTTCTTCAAAACATTTTCGTAGGATGCACCTGTTACCGTAGTGCCCTTTGGAACACAATGGGTAAGGATTACGCCCTCGCTGTCCCAGAACATGGACACCATCATTTTTTCAGCACTGGCGGTTACCCGAAATTTTTTTGGCGGCGGTGAATCTGTGTGCTTCCATTGAGCTGACTGGCGCTTTGTTTCTGGATTGAAAAATGGCATCCACGTCTCATCCATTGTCACAACCGACGAAAAGAAAGTCCCATTCATGCTGTTGTTGCGCGTCAACATTGCTTGGCAACATGCCACACAGGCAGCCGGGTGGTCGTCCGTCAGCATTCGTGGCACCCACCTGGATGACATTTTTCGCATTTTCAGGTCGTCATGCAGGATTGTGTGCACAGAACCCACAGAAATGCCAACTCTGGAGGCAATCTGTTCAACAGTCATTCGGCGATCCCCCAAAACAATTCTCTCCACTTTCTCGATCATGTCGTCAGACCGGCTTGTGCGAGCCCAAGGTTGTTTCGGTTTGTTGTCACACGATGTTCTGTCTTCATTAAACTGTCGCACCCACGAACGCACTTTCGACACATCCGTAACTTCATCACCACATGTCTCCTTCAACTGTCGATGAATTTCAATTGGTTTCACACCACACAAATTCAGAAAACGAATGATTGCACACTGTTCAAGTAAGGAAAACGTCGCCATTTTAAGTATTTAAAACAGTTCTCATTCTCGCCGCTGGCGGTAAAATTCCATCTGCCGTACGGTGCTGCCTTATCTGGGATGTATTAACAATGAACGCGGCCTCATTTTAAAACAATGTGCATGTTTCTATCTCTTTCTAGTCCGGAGAAAAAAAATCGGAGGCCTTAGAACTTGAATGCACCTCGTACTGCCTGGCAGTAAGGCGACCATGGTCAATGACAAGAGCTGAATGTCTGTCAACACTGCAGCCTTACCACAACATCACAGAAGCTTGGAAATCTGTCGAGTTCCTGGACAACATTTGGCAGGTACCACTCACCATATATCTCCATACACGAAGAAGGCCATCACCTTGCATCAGAGGATATCTGGGCTTGCGTTTTAATGACGCATTTCGCCTTTGACGAAGTTGGCATGTTGGCAGGTACCACTCACCAGATGTCTCTGCGCACGAACACGGTCGTCACCTTGTATCAGTGGATATCTGGACTCGTCTGTGAATAAAACGTTTCGCCAGCATCGAAGTTGCCAGAGGACATGGGAACGGTGGAAATGAAGCCGAGGCGCAAGATGATGCCGTGTGGAGCGGGATACTCAAACAGATCGTTTGGGTCGTAAGGTTGCAAGGTGGCAGCTTGAATGAATGTTAATTTCACACCTTATATGAGATTCTGTACGTCGTAATGAGTAGGATATGTCACATGACATACTTCGGTGACAGTGAGCAGGTTTGCCTATCAAAATGTACTGTATGTAATGGAAAAAGGTATGACACTCGATTCTGCGGTATTAACACACTGAACCCAAATCCTACATGTCATTGAGAGAAATGTGAAAGAAAAGGTTGCTGGAAGGGATGCTTGAGTTGGGGACGGACTTGGGTTTCCCGGCCATAGCCCACATACAGTGAAATGCTTTTAGCAGGGAGTGACCCATGACAAGGCGAGACGGCGAACGCACAAGGTGGGCCATCGGAGGGAGCAGGTGATGTCTAAGTGCTGTCTATTACGGAGAAATTCTTTAGAAAATTGCGTTAGGGAATTTACAGATGAATTCAGACAGACCTGAGACGCATTTAAATAGTCATATTTTCTGATCACGTGAGAGGTATGTGGTGCTCTCGTGATGTGTACATGTAACTCTTAGCCGTCAGGAATAAGCACAAAATGTCCGATTGGCTGAAATAAGCTCAGAAGAAGTGGCAAGATTATGGTGCAGTTTGAAGGTACGCCCTTTGCAATTGGTGGGGTAGTTTCTACAAGATGAAAGGAACGCTCCCATTGGTCTAAAAAGACGTGATGCGAAGCATGAAAGGGACAGTTCGCTACGAAAGACAGAATACCGAAAACTTTGTGCTCTGAACCAGCATCAAGTGTAGAACAGGGCGCATTATTCACTCCACGACGCAGAAACACTGAGTTCACTTTCTCTCACATTCAGCTAGAAATTAGCTGAAGAGTCGTTGAGTTCAGATAGTGGAGAAACGGAATAGCCCTGTAGTTAATTGTTGTTGCAAAAACTGAGAGGGCGGGGAAGTATAAACGCTGCTCCATCTATGCACGTTTACATCGCCATATTGTCCAGACCAGGGATGAGAGTGTGTTTTTTCGCCTAACGAGAAACATAGGGCAGTTTCAGCTGATAAAACCAGTAAGGATTTTGATAAGCTTTTTGTAGGATTTTCAGAGGGCGAGAGCAGCCATGCAGCCGACAGCACGTCGCAGCTGAAGGTAAAGTGCTGCTCGCAGAGGTGTAAAAATACTGTATCACCAGCTTGCGTCCACTGTGAACACGAACAACCTTGAGTAATCTTCTTCATATCTTGTCACAAAAACTAACCATCCTCCGCAGACTTGATTGTCATCCTAAACAGTTCCGAACTTAGAACGTGGAATCGGATGATTTGACGTGATATTGACCAACTTACAAGGGGAGGCCGCCAATTGTGAAATTCAGATTCGATTCATACTGCGCATAATAAAAGCTCATGGCCAGAGGTGTAATGTGGCAAAGCACCAAGATGCACTTCTCAGCCGTTGTCGAGAAAATCGACAGTTAAAAGAAACCATTGCTGTGAAATACTCGCTAGGCTAAATAACATCCTACAACGTCGTGGCGCAGCGGTAAGCGCTCTGGTTGGTAATCCGAAGGTCGCCGGATCGAATCTCGAGCCATGCAAATTTTTTCTATTATTTGTTTTTTCATAATTCAAATGTATATATATGTATACACACACACACACACACACACACACACACACACACACACACACACACACACACACATATACATATATATATATATATATATATATATATATATATATATATATATATATCCAATCCAATGTCCACCACCAATTGTCTTCTCCGATTTTTGCCGATATGATACGATACGCGTGGTATGCATCAAACTTGACGAACGATAGAACAATTTTTCAGAATGTCAATCAGGTGTGTTACCAAACAGATAATTTAAAAAACAATTTGTTCTTATAAAAACGCATCGTTTATCAGATGTGCTCGATGTCGTGCTGTTTTCAGCTTTCCATGTTTCTATGATAACTATCACTCTGGTTCGTGCGATACTCCAGCTACTTCTGGTCACTAATTGTTAATTATGTGCGAGTGTGTACCGGACTTTTCAATGCATTGTATCCACTTTAATATTATTTGTGATATTGTGTTTTATTTCAAGTTTTATTTTTCCACGACAAACGACTTTCAACAACTTATTATATGCGTAATTGTTGCAACTGATTGCCGGGAATTTTATATACACTCCTGGAAATTGAAATAAGAACACCGTGAATTCATTGTCCCAGGAAGGGGAAACTTTATTGACACATTCCTGGGGTCAGATACATTACATGATCACACTGACAGAACCACAGGCACATAGACACAGGCAACAGAGCATGCACAATGTCGGCACTAGTACAGTGTACATCCACCTTTCGCAGCAATGCAGGCTGCTATTCTCCCATGGAGACGATCGTAGAGATGCTGGATGTAGTCCTGTGGAACGGCTTGCCATGCCATTTCCACCTGGCGCCTCAGTTGGACCAGTGTTCGTGCTGGACGTGCAGACCGCGTGAGACGACGCTTCATCCAGTCCCAAACATACTCAATGGGGGACAGATCCGGAGATCTTGCTGGCCAGGGAAGCTGACTTACACCTTCTAGAGCACGTTGGGTGGCACGGGATACATGCGGACGTGCATTGTCCTGTTGGAACAGCAAGTTCCCTTGCCGGTCTAGGAATGGTAGAACGATGGGTTCGATGACGGTTTGGATGTACCGTGCACTATTCAGTGTCCCCTCGACGATCACCAGTGGTGTACGGCCAGTGTAGGAGATCGCTCCCCACACCATGATGCCGGGTGTTGGCCCTGTGTGCCTCGGTCGTATGCAGTCCTGATTGTGGCGCTCACCTGCACGGCGCCAAACACGCATACGACCATCATTGGCACCAAGGCAGAAGCGACTCTCATCGCTGAAGACGACACGTCTCCATTCGTCCCTCCATTCACGCCTGTCGCGACACCACTGGAGGCGGGCTGCACGATGTTGGGGCGTGAGCGGAAGACGGCCTAACGGTGTGCGGGACCGTAGCCCAGCTTCATGGAGACGGTTGCGAATGGTCCTCGCCGATACCCCAGGAGCAACAGTGTCCCTAATTTGCTGGGAAGTGGCGGTGCGGTCCCCTACGGCACTGCGTACGATCCTACGGTCTTGGCGTGCATCCGTGCGTCGCTGCGGTCCGGTCCCAGGTCGACGGGCACGTGCACCTTCCGCCGACCACTGGCGACAACATCGATGTACTGTGGAGACCTCACGCCCGACGTGTTGAGCAATTCGGCGGTACGTCCACCCGGCCTCCCGCATGCCCACTATACGCCCTCGCTCAAAGTCCGTCAACTGCACATACGGTTCACGTCCACGCTGTCGCGGCATGCTACCAGTGTTAAAGACTGCGATGGAGCTCCGTATGCCACGGCAAACTGGCTGACACTGACGGCGGCGGTGTACAAATGCTGCGCAGCCAGCGCCATTCGACGGCCAACACCGCGGTTCCTGGTGTGTCCGCTGTGCCGTGCGTGTGATCATTGCTTGTACAGCCCTCTCGCAGTGTCCGGAGCAAGTATGGTGGGTCTGACACACCGGTGTCAATGTGTTCTTTTTTCCATTTCCAGGAGTGTATATCGCTGCGCCACGACGCTGTAGAAAACTATTAATCATAGAGAGTATTTCACCGTAAGGGTTTCTTTTAACTGTCGATTTTCTCGACAACGGCTGAGAAGTGCATCTTGGTGCTTTGCCACATTATGCTTCTGGCCATGAGCTTTTATTATGCGCAGTATGAATTGAATCTGAATTTCACAATTGGCGGCCTCCCCTTGTTAGACAATGTTTCCCTAATGTAAGAAAAAACTTTTAGAGAACCTTCTATTTAAATCTGATATTGTTATGTTCAGTGTTATTTCTGCTAATCAATACGTAATACGTTATCTTGACAATTGTCCTGAGAGTGTAAGTCACACTGAACGTAAACCAGTGTGCTTCATTGACAATAATGCAGTAAACAAACCGATTTTGTACACCTAAACACCGATGCGCTCTGTCGTAGAATAAGGGTCCACTCCTGCCCAATTAATTTATTCTAGTCCCGCTAACGCACTCACAGGTTGTTTTCGCTGATGTCTGACGAATGTGAAAAGGAGTGGAGTGGCAGAAGATCCTTTCTCGTAATCTGCTTATTACAGTGTGATCGGACTCAGCGGCTCCAGTGGCGCCTCTGACATGGTCTTGCAGTGCTCTGGCGGTGTCCGTACGACGCCGCAACGCAGTAGCTGCCAGATGGTACGCGGAAAAGCATTGGCATCTGCAGTAACGCTACCGAGAGTCCGTCCTTTGTACATCAGTCAGACCTCGTTTACAACTTTCTCTGCGTTAATATATCTCATTGCAAGAGCTTGTTGAATACAACATTTACAAATGAAACTTCCTGGCAGACTAAAAGTGTGTGTCCGACCGAGACTCGAACTCGGGACCTTTGCATTTCGCGGGCAAGTGCTCTACCAACTGAGTCTCGGTCGGGCACACAGTTTTAATCTGCCAGGAAGTTTCATATCAGCGCACACTCCGCTGCAGAGTGAAAATCTCACCCTGGAAACATCCCCCAGGCTGTGGCTAAGCCATGTCTCCGCAGTATCCCTTCTTTCAGGAGTGCTAGTTCTGCAAGGTTCGCAGGAGAGCTTCTGTAAAGTTTGGAAGGTAGGAGACGAGATACTGGCAGAAGTAAAGCTGTGAGGACGGGGCGTGAGTCGTGCTTCGGTGGCTCAGATGGTAGAGCACCTGCCCGCGAAGGGCAAAGGACCCGAGTTCGAGTCTCGGTCGGGCACACAGTTTTAATCTGCCAGGAAGTTTCATATCAGCGCACACTCCGCTGCAGAGTGAAAATCTCATTCTGGAAACATTCACAAATGATAACTTCCACCTGCGTATCTCAATACAAAATACTGGGACAACGGTAAGTACTTCCTTTTGAGAGGTCACCAGACACTTTAATGCACAACACAGCGAATAGATGGCAAATCATTATAACCGTTGCCTAAATTGATAGCGAATATGTCAAGTCATACAATAAAAGTATAGGTAACGCCTGTATAAAAATAGATTTAACATACCGAACGTTTGATACACGCATTCCCCTAATTCCTTTGGAAAGCGTAATTTAAATTTCTATTTACAAACTTCGTAGATGCTGCCCTTCATGCATTCCTATTTCGCTATTATCGCTGTTTTTGTGTTTACTACCATTCGCAATTTCATTTGCATAAGATTAGGAAAGAACACGCATTTACTTGAAACCATAGAAAAAAACTCACGTGCAGTTACACTCACACACACACACACACACACACACACACAGCAGTTATTATAAACGCACTTTCGATACTTGGCTTCAATATTCAACAGTTGGCAACATCATCGACAACATAACGTGAAGTAAATGGGTAATCCTGAACGCTGACGCAAAGTCCCGTGGTCAGGAACGTTACACACCGCCTCACCTCGCCTTGCCGGCCAAATACAGGCACTGAAAATTTCTTTGGTCAACACAAATGAGTGCGTTAGCAATTGCGGCTATGGAAGCTGACATTTTTTATGGTGGACATGTTTAATAGTGAAGTACAGAAATCGAACTTTTGTGCCGTCATTCCGATAATAAAGAGGTATGAATACCACTGACATTCAATCTCATGCACGTGAATACTCCCAGAAGAGACGGTCGGATATCAATTGAACTTAGTACACGTACACAGAATCAGCGGGTACGTAAACGAGTAGAATTGCAATTCTCTGAAACTGGCTCTGAGCACTATGGGACTTAACATCTGAGGTCATCAGTCCCCTAGAAGTTAGAACTACTTAAACCTAACTAAGCTAAAGACATCAGACACATCCATGCCCGAGGCAGGATTCGAACCTGCGACCGTAGCGTTCGCGCTGTTCCAGACTGAAGCGCCTAGACCGCTCGGTCACAGCGGCCGACCTGCAATTCTCTGAGAAAGGTAGAACGGACACCAGGGTGTATTACTGCTATTCGTGTTTAGTGTTGTTACCCTAGACCTGGCAGCGCATATAAGGCACGTCAACAGCGTCAGATGTTGTGTGACCACATTGAAGGTCACGGAGTGCATCCATTTGAGCAGACATACATATGTACATACATACATGCAGACAACACACACACACACACACACACACACACACACACACACACACACAAAGAACATGGTTGTCCAAATACATATCACCACCTGCTAGAATTCGAAAAGGACCTCATTGTGGGTCTATATTTGGCCAGCTGGTAGAACTGTGCGGTATCTATATTTCTGGGGCGTTCAGATGTGACAGTGGCCGAAGTTGGGCCTCAAGGGAACGTAGGGTAGGCATATTCGCCATCAAGGATCCGAGTGAATACGTGTGACCACCATAACGAAGAAACATCGTATTGTGTACTTGACTCATTCACATCTTTGCTTGGCATCGGAGAACAATTAACCGACTGCCTGCGACAATCTGTGTTGTCCCTCATCATTGGTCGCAGTCTAGCAGTAGCCACACTGGGGAACTACCGACCCATGGGTATGCTGTCGCAACTATCACAACACAAACGGATGAGTCTGATCTGGCGTACCTCGTGGTCTAGTGGCTAGCGTTTTTGCCTCTGGACACAGGGTCTCCGGTTCGATTCCCGGCCGGCTCGGGGATTTTCTCCGTCCGGGGTCTGGGTGCTTGCGTTGTCCTCATAATTTCATCATCATTCGAAAAAATTGAGGGCCTGGACAGTGAAACGATTGGGAATTTTTACGGACGCTGGCAATCGCGCAGTTGAGCGTCCCACCAACCAAATATCATCACCATGAAGTTGGGCCGTGACTGGGAACTATTAACTGCTGATGAACGCCGTCGCGCTGTATTCAGTGATGAATCACGGTTCTGCACTATACCGGATGACCATAGCAGGCGAATATGCGGCAACCTAGGGAGAGTTCTGAAACCTTCCTCCTTCTCTGTCTAAAGAATGAGATATTGCAGCAAAAATTTTTCTCAGAAAGTCACGATGTGAACAGACTACGAATACCAAGAAATTTTGTTTACCTAGAATACGGTGACGAGAAAGACAAAGGTCCAATGATTATGAATAAAAATTAGTCTAAAAAAATGGTTCAAGTGGCTCTGAGCACTATGGGACTTAACTTCTGAGGTCATAAGTCCCCTAGAACTTAGAACTACTTAAACCTAACTAACCTAAGGACATCACACACACCCATGCCCGAGACAGGATTCGAACTTGCGACCGTAGCAGTCCCGCGGTTCCGGACTGCAGCGCCAGAACCGCACGGCCACCGCGGCCGGCAAAAATTAGTCTCTTTCAGATAAAATACTGTGAAATCCTGAATGGTTATACAATAAGTCAGCAGATATTCATGAAGTAATCACTCCGTCTTCAGACCACGGGTGGCCTACCGGGACCATGCGACCACCGTGTCATCCTTAGTGGATAGGAGGGGCGTGTGGTCAGCACACCGCTCTCCCGGTCGTTATGATGGTATTATTGACCGAAGCCGCTACTACTCGGCCGAGTAGCTCCTCAATTGGCATCACGAGGTTGAGTGCACCCCGAAAAATGGCAACAGCGCATGGCGGCCTGGATGGTCACCCATCCAAGTGCCGACCATGCCCGACAGCGCCAAACTTCGGTGATCTGACAGGAACCGGTGTAACCACGGCGGCAAGGCCGTTGCCATTCGTGAAGTAATCGATCGCCAAAATTAGATTGTTGGTATCAGACTATTGAGGTAACTGACGACGTCATTGTTCGGTGATAGATGACCGATCAGTTTGACAGATTTCTTACGTAAAAATTTACACGAGTATGAGGAAACGATCGGCAGATAAATTTCAGTGTGGTTCTACTTTATCATAAGGGGAGAAAAAGCAAAAGAATACTTAAAGTGTCTGGTCGTTATGCAACTGAACAATCCGTCTTCAGTTTTTTCAATGTGCCGGCTGAAATAATAAAGAAATAAATATATAATTGTAGTGATTGCACCCGAAACGAGGACGGTAAAGTACAATCTGTATTGAGATGATACACAGTCCACTGTTGCCCAGTTACACGAGAATGCCACTTACGTGTCCACAGATTATCAGACAAGGAAAAGACGCAAATGGGAGGAGGGAAAAAATGAAGACACCTAGTTTCTTTTGAGAAAATTGTTAGTATTACTTCTGGATACTTCTAGAAGTTAGGCTCGTTAATTACAGTCTCAATATGCAATAAATTCGAGTTATTTCAGATGAAAGAAAAGAAAAAAAGTACAATGTATATACAAATTTCGTTTACATCTCCGACTGCTTGATACGTCTTTTTCACATACACAAACGCCTAGTGCTTTAGATTTCAATCTTCTAGTGTTTCGGAGAGGCACAGTATTGTTATTCCTGGCGTCAAGATTTCAGCTCGCAGCTGATAGTGACTGAGGAAACTCTGACTGCTCGACGGTACACAATAGTGTGTCAGGGACAGCCTGTGTCCCAAGTGTTACTCTCATTCGACAGTATCGTAGTGCCACTTTTCAACAGGACAATGTTCGTCCATACATGGCACCTATCCCTATGAACTATCTGCGAGATGCTGATTCACTCCCGAGGCCACCAAAGTTCCAAAATCTATCCATGAAAGTACGTACCTTGGGGTTACTGCGAAAAAAACTGAGTTTGAGCGACTTTTAAGAAACTGAATTGTTAGTTTATTAAGCCACAAATAAATAGGAAATGACGGCATTACTGTTCTCAACAGCAGGTAGCGTGAACGAATGAATACAAGGTACACAGTGCGTACTGTCGATATTTGCACTGTTGTGAGCTACTTCGGTGTAATACAGATACAAACCCAATTGGGGCCAGAAACCAGACGAAATTCAATAAATCTGTAATGAGCCGGAGTACTCAGAAAATATCTCTGGAGAATTTCTGAAAGTTTGTCGGTGCAGTGCTGGTTCTCCCTGCATACATACTACTTTATTAAATGTTTCTTACATGTTTCGTGTTATAATACGAGGGTTGGAACTTTAATAGTGGGAACTATTTATTTACAGCTCGTGCAACATTGATACGTGTTTCAAAGTTTTACTTACCTTAAAAGTAGTCACCAGCATTGTGTATAACCCGTTGCCAGCGATGTAGAAGTCGTAGGGTACTCTTAGCAGTGCCAGTTGTGCTGACAGTTCGAGCGGCGCGATCTATTTCCCGACGAATTTGTAGCAGTTGTGAAGCGAATGCAGTGAAGTGTTTCCTTCGGTTTGGAAATCGGGTTGAAGTTACGAGGGCTTAAGTCAGGGGAGTGCAATATGTTGCATAGCACTTAGCAGCCCCATCAGTCAAACAAATCAGTAGCAGCTTGCACTGTCCGTGCTTGAACATTGTCCTGCAAAGCGACGGTCAGGTCCTACAGAAAGTGTCATCACTTCTGTCTCTATGCTGTTCATTTTTGGAACACAATCTACGACCAGCTTAGAGACAGAAGTGATGACACCTTCTGCAGGACCTGACCATCATTTTGCACCACAATGCTCAAGCATTTATAGTGCAAGCTGTTACTGATTTGCGCCGGCCGTAGTGGCCGAGCGGTTCTAGGCGCTACAGTCTGGAACCGCGCGACCGCTACAGTCGCAGGTTGGAATCCTGCCTCGGGCATGGATGTGTGTGATGTACTTAGGTTAGTTAGGTTTAAGTAGTTCTAAGTTCTAGGGGACTGATGACCTGAGCAGTTGAGTCCCATAGTGCTCAGAGCCATTTGAACCATTTTTTGCTACTCATTTGTTTGACTGATGGGGCTACTAAGTGCTATACCACCCACTGCACTCCCCTGACTTAAGCCCTCGTAAGTTCAAAAATGGTTCAAATGGCTCTGAGCACTATGGGACTTAACATCTGTGGTCATCAGTCCCCTAGAACTTAGAACTACTTAAACCTAACTAACCTAAGGACATCACACACATCCATGCCCGAGGCAGGATTCGTACCTGCGACCGGAGCGGTCACGAGGTTCCAGACTGAAGCGCCTAGACCGCACGGCCACACCGGCCGGCCCTCGTAATTTCAACTCGATTTCTAAACTGAAGGCAACACTTCACGGCATCCGCTGCAGAAGCGCTACAAATTCGTCGGGCAATAGACCGCGCCGCTCGAACTGTGAACAAAACTGGCACTGCTAAGAGTACCCTACGACTTCTACATCGCTGGCAACGGGTTATACACAATGCTGGTGACTACTTTTAAGGTAAGTAAAACTTTGAAACACATATCTATTTCGTAAGAGCTGTAAATATAGTTGCCACTATTAAAGTTCCAACTTGCCTCGTATATACACTGAGGTGACAAAAGTCACAGAACAGCGATATTCCCATGTACAGATGGCGGTAGTGCCGCGTGCATAAGGTATAAAAGGGTAGTGCACTGATGGAACTGTCGTTTTTACTCGGATGATTCACGTGAAAAGATTTCTACGTGATTATACCAGCGCGACGGGAATTAACAGACATTGAACGCGCGATGGCGGTTTGAGCTAGACGCATTGGACGTCTCATTTCGGATACCGTTGGTGAATTCAATAATCCAGGATCCACAGTTTTTTTTTTGGTTTGGTTTTAGGGCGCAAAACTGCTATGGTCATTAGCGCCCAGCCTGAGACTTAGGAAACAGTAAAAAAACCGAAACTGAAAATCAGCAGCAATGGGAACAAAGTCATAAAATTGGAGAAACTAAAAGCAGAAGGAAGGCTTAAAAATCCACTACAGAAAGGGGGTGGTTGTCCCCAAAAAAAGCTTCAAATGACTGACGTCATTTCACTAGCACTAATAAACTGGAGAACGCGGTCGGCTGAGCGCGTGTCATCTGCTAAAATCGACGATAGATCAGGCGATAGCTGTAGACGGGCGCGTAACGGATTAAAATAGGGGCATTCAATTAAAAGGTGTCTTACCGTCCACAGCTGAGAGCAGTGGGGACACAGTGGGGGAGGATCGCCGCTTAAAAGATGTCGATGGCTAAAAAGACAGTGCCCTATCCGGAGTCGAGTTAAAATTACCTCCTCCCGACGACGCGTTCGGGAGGAAGAAGTCCAAGCGCAAGGAAGAGCTTTCACTTCCCGCAATTTATTATTGGGAAGTGTTGACCAATGCGCATGCCATAAATGAGCAACTTTGCGACATAAACCGCTCCGTAGATCGGTGAAGGGAAGCGACGGAATAGCTGGCCGAGGAAGAGAGACTGCAGCCTTGGCCGCTATATCGGCCGCCTCATTCCCACAGATACCAGCGTGTCCCGGGAGCCAGAGGAACGCCACCGAGACGCCCCCCAGATGGAGCAAGCGCAGACAGTCCTGAATCCGGTGGACCAGAGGGTGCACAGGGTAAAGAGCTTGGAGACTGAGGAGAGAGCTGAGAGAATCTGAGCAGATAACGTACTGTATCCGCCGATGGCGGCGGATGTAGTGGACAGCCTGGAGAACAGCGTAAAGCTCCGCAGTATACACCGAACACTGGTCGGGAAGCCGAAATTGATTTGGGGAGTCGCCAACAATATAGGCACTCCCTACACCTAACGATGTTTTCGAGCCGTCGGTGTAAATAAATGTGGCGTCCGTCATTTGTGCACATAGAGCAGCAAATGCCCGACGATAAACAAGTGTAGGGGTACCATCCTTGGGAAATCGACAAAGGTCACGGAGCAGGCAGATCCGGGGACGGAGCCAAGGTGGTGCTGTACCCCAAGTTATCAAGAAGGTTTTAGGAAAGCGGAAGGAAAGAGAATGGAGCAGTTGACGGAAGCGGACTCCCGGGGGTAGTAGGGAGGAGGAGCGGCCAGCATACCCTACATCAAATGAGGCGTCGAAAAAAAGGGCATGGGCTGGATTAGCAGGCATGGAAGACAGATGGCTAGCATAACGACTTAGAAGGACCGCTCGCCGATTGGACAACGGAGGTTCAGCAGTCTGTCAAGAATGTGCTTAGAATATCAAATTTCAGGCATTACCTCTCATGATGGACAACGCAGTAGCCGAAGGCCCCATCTTACAGAACGAGAGTAGCGGCATTTGCTTAGAATTCTCAGTGCTAACGTACAACCAATACTGCGTGAAATAACCACAGAAACCAGTGTGGGACGTACGACGAACGTATCCGTTAGTGCAGTGCAGCGAAATTTGGCGTTAATGGGCTGTGGCAGCAGACGACCGAAGCGACTGCCTTTACCAACAGCACGACACCGCCTGCAGCGCCTCTCCTGGGGCCGCGTCCATAACTGTAAGAACCTAGACGACTGGAAATCCGTGGCGTAGTCGGATGAGTCCAGATTTCGGTTGCTAAGAGCTGATGGTAGGGATCGAGTGTGGCGCAGACCCCACGAAGCCATGGACCCAGACTGTCAACAATGCACTGTACTATCTGGTGTATCTCCATAATGGTGTGGGCTGAGTTCACATGGAAATGACAAACTGCCTATTGGCTTCTGTCTCGGGTTCTTCGGCCGACGTTCATCTAATGATTTTTCTGACGTTTCGCCAGCACGAGTGGCTGGCATTGCCAAAGCTTCACCCTCCATTGCCGGTGGTGAACGTCAGAAAAATCATTAGATGAACGTCGGCCGAAGAACCCGAGACAGAAGCCAATAGGCAGTTTGTCAACAAGTGGCCACGAAAGCCTTAACAATTTCACATGGAAATACTTATGTTTTTGCTACTTGGAGACCATTTGCAGCCATTCATGGAGTTCATGTTTCCAAACGACGTTGGAATTTTTATGGATGACAATGCGCCATGTCACCAGGCCAAGTTGTCCGCAATTGGTCTGAAAAACATCCTGATTTTAACAATAATTTGGCCTCCCACGCCCGACATTTACCGGGTATAAACGAGAGGTCTGTTCACGCACAAAATGCTGGGCCGTCAACAGTTTCGCAGTTATGGACCGCTGTAGAGGTAGCATGGCTCACTGTTTCTGCTGGGGACTTCCAACGGCTTTTTGAGTTTATGCTACGTCGAGTTTCTGCACTATGCCGGGCAAATGCAGGTCCGACACGATATCAGGAGGTACCCATGATATTTGTCACCTCAGTATGTACTATGTATCTGACAAAATATTTCAATTGCAAGTGTTGGTATCGTTGAAATCAGTAACTGATAAGATGGAGACGCCGGCCGCGGTGGTCTCGCGGTTCTAGGCGCGCAGTCCGGAACCGTGCGACTGCTACGGTCGCAGGTTCGAATCCTGCCTCGGGCATGGATGTTTGTGATGTCCTTAGGTTAGTTAGGTTTAAGTAGTTCTAAGTTCTAGGGGACTAATGACCACAGCAGTTGAGTCCCATAGTGCTCAGACCCATTTGAACCATTTTTTTAAGATGGAGACCTATAGTACTTACAGAAGATGAACAATTGCTTTATGGTGGTTCTTACTATTTATTTCGTCTTATGATTGAACAATCGAGCTGCACAAGATTAGATAAAGCTGCTACGTGAATGAGGGAAAACACAATATTTAATCTAGTCTCCTCACAGGATTACTGGTACAACACATCATCATCATCATCCTGTGTATTGGGTCTGCAAGGAGGAACATGGGAGAAAAAAGAATTTAAAGGCATCTGTAATAATCGAAGTCATAATCCTTGTATATACCAGCTGTACCGGAAACAATAGCGTTGGTCGACATGTTAGTATTGAAAAATAAATTACAATGCACACAAAAGGAGCCAATAGCACACAGTCGGTATTTGCATGAGCAGTTCTTTAAAAATGAAGCCATATTCATGAACAACTAATGTGGGGTACATTTGCGAAGTGAAGGTAAATAATTTACTGAATTTTCGGAAGTTAAACTAGATAAAAATATTGGTCTAGAGATCAAAATGAACAATACCTGTCCATACGTCTCATCTCACTGCGAAAAGCAGCGCTTAGCCCTCGAAGAGGTGAAGCCAGATCAGCATCGTCCCCCATCAGAAACCGATTTCCTCCTACACAGGCTCTAGAAATTAGATGACATCTCAAATCAGCATAACCATGTCGCGCTCCATCAGACTGTAACACCACAGACGAATACTGCGTCTGTCTCTTTCCTAATCTGGTACTAGAATGCATACTTGCATAAAACGTCTCCTTCCTTTTGCGACCATCAGCAGACAAACCCTTTTCTCTTCCTTTTTGAGCTCGACCTAGGCTCTGCGTAAGAAAAGGTGTAAATTATTTTGCTAGCTAATCACATACCAACAATAATTGTTTCGCCGATCAGACGAGAGGCTGTTTTCAGTTCATATCCCCTCTACCTTAAATTGCGTAGAATAGTCAATGGGACAAAGAGAATCAGAATTTCTGTCATCCCCTCCTAGAAAAATCGAATGGAAAATTTCCACGTAGAAAACGAGACAAGGATCCAGAGAGATAGTCTGTGTTTACACAACTAACTCCCTGTCGCCAGATTGTCAGGGAATTTTGGAACCTTCTGGAAAGTATCCTGTTGTTAAACTTGGGCTGGAATCTAAAAAAATGGTTCAAATGGCTCTGAGCACTATGTGACTCAACTACTGAGGTCATTAGTCCCCTAGAACTTAGAACTAGTTAAACCTAACTAACCTAAGGACAGCACAAACATCCATGCCCGAGGCAGGATTCGAACCTGCGACCGTAGCGGTCTTACGGTTCCAGACTGCAGCGCCTTTAACCGCACGGCCACTTCGGCCGGCCGGCTGGAATCTACAGAGAGGGCTTCTCTTTTTGCTATTCGATACGAGACGAGAACGAGTGTCTACTGAGGAGAGTTATTCCCTCGGCCTCACCTCTCTAGGAGCCACCGGTTCGCACCGAGCGAGAAGCGCACATTCTTAGATAACTGGAAGGTGCGTAACTGCAGCTTGACGTCTCACCGTGACAGCCAGCAAGACCCCAGCCGAAACATTTCACTTTCCAACTCCCCTCAGACCACTTATATAAGATCCAACTATGTTCTTTTTTTAAAGCGACTTCCGATTGAGTACCGTATCCAGAATGGCTTACAGAGCGTTCGAGTGGATGGGAAGGTGTCTTCCGTGGCGGATGTGTCCTCCTCATACCAAGGGCTCACGAGCCGTTGCCTAACTCAAGCCTGAGGACAAGAACTAAAATTACGTTACTAGTTTCATTTTTTTTTAATTCTGGCTTTTCCTGCACCATAATATGCAACTACGTTACAGCTGGAGGGGGGAATAAGGAAGTTCTTACTTACTGACCTTCGGAAGTTGTTTTGCTCTACATTAATCCCTTGCTCACTCCAACCTCATTAATGTGGACGGAAATTAACTAATTACCAGAGCCGCGCGGTATTAGCCGAGCGGTCTTAGGCGCTGCAGTCATGGACTGTGCGGCTGGTCCCGGCGGAGGTACGAGTCCTCCCTCGTGCATGGGTGTGTGTGTTTGTCCTTAGAATAAGTAGTGTATAAGCTTAGGGCCTGATGACCTTAGCAGTTAAGTTCCATAAGATTTCACTCACATCTGAACATTTTGAACTAATAACCAGAGGTTTATATTGATTTTAATGACAAGACGCTGCCAGCAACTGATAAGAGCCGTTTCAACGGCGCCAGAGTTATACGGGTATAAGTCCAAATGACCTATGAAGAAATGTAATTTACCATGTTTTATCCTTTAATGTACTATGATCTCAGTTATTCTTGTAAAGTATCGCTATATTTCACTGTTCAGTAGTGGCCTATAAAGTACTTGCAGACAATTGCAAAAGACAGTCCTGACATTACTTCAACCTGAGTTAACAAATCAAGAAGATGGTCATCAAACTTTAATTCCCTAATTTACAGCTTTATGAATATTGCTAACCTTATTTTTGCTTCACTAACCTTTGGAAAGTACTCTCACGAGTATATAAATCCACGGGATGTTTTTGTCCATGTCTTCCACAAAGGTTCTGACGAGATCCACTTTAATTTGCAGCATTAGTATATACGCAATTTTAGGATCAAAAAGAAGAGTGGTTACCACATTCTTCTACTGAAAGAGTAGTTAATTCAGAACAGACCATTACTCCCATAACAGGATTTTTTTACCGTCCCTGTTGCATAGAAAGCAGGAGTGCTTTGTTTAAACAGAGCTGTATGAGAAGAAGAATTGCCATTTCATTTAGATTTCCACACATACGACATTCGTATTTTTCGTTCTGCTGCAGTAACAGTTTAAAGTTTTCCTGTATTTGCTTCAAATCAACTGCCAGAGCAACCTCATTTTCGTATTGCAAAGATGGAGATTCCATTAGGACTTCAAAATCAGTTATTTAGACCTATAGAACGAGAAGTGAGCAAATGTTCCGGCCAAGACTAGGACGGAACTGAGGACTTCAAGACGTATTTGCGAAATACAAACTGGAATGATCTGCACAACACACCTGCCGCGAATAACAATTGTAATATATTCTGTAACGTAGACATGGGCTAAATGCTTTGAAAAGAGTTGGTCTAAAAATTAGTCTCTGTAAGTAGGTTAAATGGTTTTAAATCCTGGGCTACAGACAGAATCAGAATATCTACAGAATAAACATCAAAAGACTTAGATTATTACAGAGTTATATCGCATTTTAAGATGGATTGGAAAATATTAGGAAAATCGCCATAGTTAGAATGTATGTAATTTTAGAGAAGGAACGTTGTTATGGTTTAACACTCTGTCAGTAACGGCCTTTCAAAGGGACCATCCTGACATACAGCTTAAGCTAATTAGGGAAATCAAGGGAACTTAAATCGAGATGGGATCTGTATCGTCGTTCTGCCGAATACGAGCCCAACGCCTTACCCCTGCAAGTTCTATGTTAACAAAATAAACTCCTTCAGCAACAACATAAAAATTATTTTGAACGTAATAAAACGTGAGGCAGGAAAAGGAAAAATTAGGACATTTCTTCAAGGGTCAGTAATGAAGTGATCGAAGATAGTTCCAAAGCTGTGGACACTTTCAATAGGTTTTTTTATGTATTTACTAGACAATTTAATTCTGAAGACTTCCCTAGTGGACAATATTAGTAAAAGCAAAATATTACCAATTAAACTTGATAAATTTCAGCTTCTGATCTTTCTTTATGATAAAGTGGCACTCGAAATATTGATTGAAACCAGTCGGTAAACCGCTCGCATGTGGGGGCGACGAAAGAGAGCGACCGACAGCATGCGACATTTTTCCCCAGATTTTCAGTAATATATTGCTGAGAGTCTGTTCGCTTTACAAAATAAAACCAAGTTTGAAATACAATTGTCGAATTACTATTGACGAATTGTTACAATGAATACACTTACATCCGTGTCGCGCCACTGCCAGAAAAGGAAGAAGAAAACAATCCATTGTTTCGTAGAACCAAGATTAGCATCGCATTTGGCGTTTACGGATGTTCATTTTCCGATGAATTTGCTTTTTATAAGAACAATTTGATAAAATAGTTTTTTTTTATTGTTCATTCACTGTAACTGCCATAATTCCGCAAAAGTATTAACTAAGATAACATTAGAAATTATTATGTAGAAGTCCATAAGCTGGAATATCACTTTACTTTATTATAATTATCACACCACTTAAAGAGTATTCAATCAGAATCAACAGTTCACCATTGTGGCTTTGCTAAAATAGATGTTAAAACTGGCACAAAACTGATAAAGCTGTCAAAACTACTTCAATTTCGCATAAGCAGAAACAAAAATTTCCAATTGTAATATATTTTCAGAAGCTGGTGTCCCACAGCTCTTATATATATGTTTGAAAAATATCACACACTGCCTTGAGCAGCTGGTAAAGTACTTTATTTATACAACCAGTTCCCGTCACCTGATCATCATTAGGTTTATAAAAATATTGAGAGTATCATGTTAGGCGAAATATAAAACCATTATTGTCATACAATGAAACCATTGAAACCATGAATAATACACTGTCCTTGTATCATAATATAAATTACGTAGTAAAAAAAAAAAAAATTGTAATCGGCGTTAACGCTGTGAGCAAATTCATACCACGCAGAAGCGAATACTTTTATGAATCCGCTGATTGTCAGACCACTGAAACTGGTTGTATAAATAAACTATTTTACTAGCAGCTCAAGACGGTAATTAGAAGTTTTTCAAATTTATAATCTCTTTTCATTTAGGTCACCTTCGATGTAAAAGGCAAATCAGTTTTCTGCTAAAAATACATTAAATTCGTCTATGAAGCGTAGAATCGCTTATAGATTGTATTATTTATTGTGATACATATCTGGAAAAGCTATGTTTTAGGACATCATGGGGGCGCACTCAAGTTATCGAACATTATTTCAAATGGTTCAAATGGCTCTGAGCACTATGGGACTTAACATCTGAGGTCATCAGTCCCCTAGGACTTAGAACTACTTAAACCTAACTAACCTAAGGATATCACACACATCCATGCCCGAGGCAGGATTCAAACCTGCGACCGGAGTAGTCACGAGATTCCAGACTGAAGCGCCTACAACCGTCGGCCACACCGGCCGGCGAACATTATTTATGTAAGAGAAAGGAGAGAGCATTTGGCTCAGCAGCTTCGTAGGACAATGTATATTTTGTAGTATTCAGATTTTTCTACAATTACAAAATTTATGAATTTCATCCTTCTCCAATACAAAATGGATCAGGGAAATTGTGATAAACAGAGTGGGTAACTGGTTTGCAAAATCAAATTATCCTGAATACAATTGCTGTGTCGAAGATCTCCATATTCGTTGGACACACATACCTATTGTAATCTATGTTACGAGTCCGCAGAAAGTTTCAATCGATTTGACGCCTATGTTTTCCGTGCCACTGATTGCCAAAACTGAAGAATGTGTTGATGACTTACCTGCTGACAACTGTTGATGATGCTCCATGATTTTGCTGTATTTCACAGTTTTCTTAAGGTTTTGCTGAACTGGGACGCTAACACTGATATCGCTCGTCATTCGTCTCGTCTTAAACTAATGCTACGCAACGGAGCGGGCCGCTGGAGAGACTCCTGTATTGTTGAGTACCGGCGTCACGTCGGGATGTGTCGTCGTTTACTCTATGCGGAAAACAACGGCGCGCAGTTAAGGAAGCTAACAAGTGATAACAGCAGATGCGTCACTATGCTTGGCCGACTATGGCTGTGCACCTGTGGGTAAGGTAGCACTGGGCCCGAAGAAAAGAAAGCAAAAATAGGACAAATTGAAATGAAAAGTAGATGAATATATACAGTCGATCTGTTAAAAGAACTATGTTTCTGTGTTAACAAAATCAAAGATTCTCTTGGAAATCATTCTGAGGTAAAACTGTGTGAATCATTTTCCTCCTTTACCTAGATTAAATAGCTATCTGCATTACGACTCTAACATCAGTTAATTGTATCTGTAGAATGAAAGGGACTATAAGTGAGCGAGAACTTCGGCCAAAGGTACGGCTGAGCATCCACCATGTGCGGCGTACATGATAATGAGCTAAACAGAATCGAGTCATTATTTAAATTCAATCCTTACAGGAGCTGTAGAGGCTAATAAAGAAACAGCTCTTTATTTCAAAACAGTTGGGAACAGCTACATTTTTGGAAGGGAATCCGGCCACCGTCCGTCACTAACATTCCAATATCCACAAATTAACGTGCCACCCCGAGAAGCAGGATGAAGGCCAGGCAAAAGACGATAAGAATTTTTAATGTTTTTATTCTGAACTGTTATAATATAAACTGAGTGCAGCATATATGGGCTGAAATGTCGCTGGGTTTGCCAGTGCATGCAGATTCCTTAACCGGTGGAAAAGTCGTTGAAGATTGCCTCACCCTACATTGTTCACGATTTATCGGCCGTTTATTACTATCTATTAGCTGTAGTTTTTAATTCTGTCTGGACAGCTGTGTCCACATTTCATCCGGATTATACGAAAAAATGTAAACTTTGCCAGCAGTCATACACAGCTACCAGTTTTCACAATCGTTACTTCACTTTGCCTTCGCAAGTTCACCTTATGCAGATACATGCATTTGATTTTGTGGTTAACACGTAAATTTGAAAGTAAAAAATTATAACAGTGCTGATAATCAGACATTTTAAAACAGAGTAAGACAAAAGAAATATTTACAAACGCTTCCCGGATCTGTATCGCTGCCTACCACATCGCCTGCGACTGTCAAACCCGTCACCTGCGTCTACGCTCTTGCATGGTGTCTGAGAATATGAAGGACCAACAGTTAAACAATACAATATGGTTAGCAAGCTGAGTCTTTACCACCTAGAAGTCTACTCCAATGCGTATAAGAGCCTGCTTGTTTAACGAAACTCGTTGTGTTACCCTAAACTCGTCTTGTGCGTAATATTATTTTTGTTTTAATTTTAAGAAATAAATTATTTAAAATACCTTGTAACATAACCATCGAAGTGGATGACACTCGTTGTTCGACTCGTACATCCGAACGGTACTATTAGGCCCCTTTCAAATGACTTGACACTTGAAATTTCAGATCGCTTTATTAACACGTGAGTCGCTTTGTATATCATTCTTTTACTGTTGTGACGAGCGTTTGGAGGGAGAATGAGCAGTAAGAAATGTTTATTTATTATGCAGTCATACGTTCCTGATCTGCATTCCTTCTCGTGAACCTTCCTGCGTGATTATATGAATAAATCAGTCAATTTTGAAAGTGTGGCAAGGTAGTAGAGAGTTACCCCCTTTACGCATGAGCTATAACAGTTCTATAATATTCTCGTAGCTGTGAGTTAGTAATAAACGAAGGAAAAGTCAGAAATGTGCCGCTTGCTTTTAATGTCATGGAACTGCAGTTGGGAAAGGGTAACGTAGTGTTCGTGCCACCACTCGCCAGCGAGGGCGACCTCCAATACACTCTTAGTCGGGGACTCATGGTTTTCAGGTTACTGATATAGGATTGGAGTTAGACACCGATTTGTTTCATTTCAAACTGTAGCAGGTTTCAAATAGTTTTGTTTATGGTTCCAGTTCGGTAGTTTACTTCGTGATTATATTTTTGCTTGTTCAAATGGTTCAAATAGCTCTGAAAACAGTCCCCTAGAACTTAGAACTACTTAAACCTAACTAACCTAAGTATATCACACACATCCATGTCCGAGGCAGGATTCGAACCTGCGACCGTAGTGGTCGCACGGTTCCAGACTGTAGCGCCTAGAACCGCTCGGCCACACCGGCCGGCCATTTTTGCTTGTATTTATTCAATTTTTACATGTATGATGCAGTTTTGTGAGGAAGCTTTTATCTGCCACATGATGCACCCATACGTGTCCATAGATCAATGACCTGAGTTTAGTATGTCGAGCTTTGGTTCAATTCTAAATTAAATGTTCACTGGTTCCTGAAATTTTCAAAGATCATTCTTTCGGAATTGTTTTGATTTTAAGATGTTAAATCGTATCTTGGTCTTGATCCTTTTCTGTAATCGTGCCACTTTGCACCATTACCAGATGAAGCCCATTCTGAATAAATGGAAAACACCATGACCTTCAGCGACATAATTTAGTTATTTTCTACGATTGTTCTTGCGAATATGTTTCGTGAGTTATGGGGTTTATTTCATTGTCGTATATAGTTATGGTGATCGGAAACTACCACGTGTTCTTCATCTTATATCAAGTAGGTAATACCACGTTCCATATTATACCACATAAACTTGTGAACAGAATGAATATTCCATTTATAGAATTTAAAGCGTTTTTCGCCAGTATATCTAACGGGAAACATGTGTGTATTCCCCTGCTTTTACTTCAGAGAATTTGATTATAGTAGCTGAGCGTCTGTAGAACCGTAAAACGGGTTTCTGATGCCTGGCATGCAATGTGATTATGGGCTACACGAGAACAGACCATTCAGTAATGCACACAGATACACACAACATTCAAGTTCAATGCATCACAAAATTTTATTGTGCACGACGGGGAATATATAAAATTGCCTTATAAATAAATTAAAATAGTTCCAATGTTTTATGTAAATACTGGAACTGGTAAATCCTCAGCCTGGTATTGGCTGAAAGGAATCACCACTCTATAATGGGCTGAATCAGAAACAGCCTACTCAACTCCTTTTTCACAAAAAAAAAAAAAGGCTGAGAATTCTCGCCGGCGTAGCTACACTTCGCGTGTTGAGGAGGTCTCAACTTTATTCTGCAAATGCACCTGTGAACACATTAGGCGTTCACGTTCTCTCTGGGACGCACTGTCTCTTCATTTGAAAAATAGTTGTTTGCCTTGGTTGCTAGGCCAGCTGACAATCCCCTCCCAAATATTCTCAGTTTGTATTCCCTCTGTCCCTTGGCAGTTTGTTTGGTATTTGGTTGCACATTCCTTGTCTCTCCAGTGGATCGTTAATCGAACTGCCAGCTCTACCTTCAGAGGGAGAGAATGCGAAGAGTAAAGAAAACTAAATGAAAACATTGTGCGAGTGAGTGAAATGAAAGTGTGAACTTTGAACTAAGAACCAGACAACTGCTACGATAACCTCCTAACTGCGGACTGTAGCAGTGGACGCAACCTTCTACTGAACGATCAGTTACGTGGCACTTGTTCATGCAGTGTAAAACCTGACGCAGAAATGGTACGATCAAGGTTTCGACGGTAAATAATGCAAGGGGATATTAATTGATACACCACTTCATGTGAATGAGTAATTTACCTGAAAACTTGAAGTTCATTACGAAAAGCCAAATATAAGCACCACCACTCAATCCGGCGCTGTACTTCGGAATCCAGCCACGAGGAAAACGCCACAAAAATCCAGAGGCCTATCTGTTGAACGGATACAAAAGACTGAAGAGTAATGTTTTTTTAATAAATCTACAGTACTTGCAGACCCACTGCCATCTGTATCTTTAACAAAGCCCATCGTGGATTTTCCATTCGATCTCTATCAGTTATTTCATTTTTAACGCAAATTTTGATAATCAGAACACCTATTCTAAATTATTTAAAACAATTTCTTAAGTTATCATATTTTTAGTTACCGGCACTATAATTATTTCCAAATTTGATGAAAGCTTGTGTTGGCCGTTATTCGGTGTGCACGCGAAACGAATCTCTGCTTTATTTCTCATTAGCCAAATCTCCAACAGTATAAAAAACAAACTGGACGACTAAAGAGCTCGTTTATGTTTCTGTCTTGTCTCTTGTTTGTGCTTACATGTTGGCATCAGAGTGTTGAGTCAAATTCTACTGAACTATTTGATGTTTTACAACATCTTAACCTCGCAGTTGTAGTACTAAAAGATAAACTGTAATTAAATTTCTTGCACTTTTCTAAATTTTGCGTTTCCTACTTTCGTAAGTAACGAGGTGTGGTCTCTATGGAAGGGGTGTGTTCTGAACTGTAATATTACTTGCAATTTTGAGAGGTATGCCTAGAATGGGATACAAACAGAGCAGGAAATTTAACCAAAACTGACATTCATATCATGTAATTCGCGCACCACTCAGCGCATCTGAGTCTATAAAGTTAATTTTTATGGACAACGGATAACTTACAACACTTAAGTTCAGTAATAAATGACAACATATATAGTGCCTTGTCATGGCCTGTGGGAATTAATTTCATTTTATCAAAGCTTTGGGGGAGGTTAAGAGCATGGGAAGGAAGACTGTATTGGTTCATACATGGTATCAATAGAAGATTGAGGTCGTTGATAATAAGGGATGGGGAGTATGATCCCATATAGAATGACAGTAAGCAAAGACTGCAAGTTTTTTTTATTTTTGTTTACTTTCATTCTATTAACTCATATGGGATCGTGTTCTGGGGTAACTCGTCAAAAAGAGCGAAAGTTTTTTCATTCATTAATAAAATTCATTTGTGGTGTACATTCAAGAACATCATGCAGAAGCCTGTCCAAAAAGATTCTAAACACTGCTTCTCAGTGTATTTATTGGTTAACGAAATTTGTTGCAATAGTATGTCTGCATTTCCAACCAATAGCTCAATACATAGTATCAATACTAGGAATATGAACATCACTATAACGACCTAAAGTTACTTACTTGGACCAAAAAGTGCCCCCATATTCAAGAACACACATTTCAAATAGATTTCTAGCAACCATTAAAAACTTAGTTTCAGATAAACCACAATTTAAACAGAGTTCGAAAGACTTTCTGGTAGGCAACTTGTTCTACCCTATAGATGAATGTCTTAACAGAGACTGTTAAACCAGCTTGAGCAAAAATTTCTGCTACATTTCGGTTTTGTCAGTACTTGGTCACAACAGTCAAGATTAGGTATTTTGCGTATGATAATTTTATTAAAGGTGCATAACTATATTTCCCTCCCCCCATAAACCATGGACCTTGCCGTTGGTGGGGAGGCTTGCGTGCTTCAGCGATACAGATAGCCGTACGGTAGGTGCAAACACAACGGAGGGGTAACTGTTGAGAGGCCAAACAAACGTGTGGTTCCTGAAGAGGGGCAGCAGCCTTTTCAGTAGTTGCAGGGGCAACAGTCTGGATGATTGACTGATCTGGCCTTGTAACACTAACCAAAACGGCCTTGCTGTGCTGGTACTGCGAACGGCTGAAAGCAAGGGGAAACTATAGCCGTAATTTTTCCCGAGGGCATGCAGCTTTAATGTATGGTTAAATGATAATGGCGTCCTCTTGGGCGAAATATTCCGGAGGTAAAATAGTCCCCCAATCGGATCTCCGGGCTGGGACTACTCAGGAGGACGTCGTTATCAGGAGAAAGAAAACTGGCGTTCTAGGGATCGGAGAGTGGAATGTCAGATCCCTTAATCGGGCAGGTAGGTTAGAAAATTTAAAAAGGGAAATGGATAGGTTAAAGTTAGATATAGTGGGAATCAGTGAAGTTCGGTGGCAGGAGGAACAAGACTTCTGGTCAGGTGAAAACAGGGTTATAAATACAAAATCGAATTGGGGTAATAAGGAGTAGGTTTAATAATGAATAAAAATAGGAGCGCGGGTAAGCTGTTACGAACTGCATAGTGAACGCATTATTGTGTCCAAGATAGACACAAAGCCCACGCCTACCATAGCAGTACAAGTTTATATGTCAAGCAGCTCCGTAGATGACGAAGAGACTGAAGAAATGTACGATGAGATAATAGTAATTATTCAGATAGTGAAATGAGACGAAAATTTAATAGTCATGGGTGACTGGAATTCGATAGTAGGAAAAAGAAGGAAACGAAGTAGGTAAATATGGAATGGGTGTAAGGAATGGAAGAGCAAGCCGCCTGGTAGAATTTTGCACAGAGTTTAACTTGATCATAGCTAACACTTGGTTCAAGAATCATGAAAGAATGTTGTATGCGTGGAAGAGGCATGGGGATACTGGAAGGTTTCAGATAGATTATATAATGGTAAGACAGAGATGTAGGAACCAGGTTTTAAATTGTAAGACATTTCCAGTGGACTCAGACCACAATATATTGGTTATGAACTGTAGATTAAAACTGAAGAAACTGCAAAACGGTGGGAAGTTAAGGAGATGGGACCTGTTTAAACTGACAGAACCAGAGGTTGTAGATAGTTTCAGGGAGAGCATAAGGGAACGATTGACAACAATGGGGGAAAGAAATACAGTACAAGAAGAATGGGTAGCTTTGAGAGATGAAATAGTGAAGGCAGCAGAGGATCAAGTAGGTAAAAAGACGAGGGCTAATAGAAGTCCTTGGGTAAGAGAAGAGATATTGAATTTAATTGATGAACGGAGAAAATATAAAAATGCAGTAAATGAAGCAAGCAAAAAGGAATACAAACGTCTCAAAAATGAGATAGACAGGAAGTGCAAAATGGCTAAGCAGGGATGGCTACAGGACAAATGTAAGGATGTAGAGGCATATATCACTAGGGGTAAGATAGATACTGCCAACAGGAAAATTAAAGAGACCTTTGGAGAAAAGAGACCCACTTGTATGAATATCAAAAGCTCAGATGGAAACCCAATTCTAAGCAAAGAAGGGAAAGCAGAAAGGTGGAGGGAGTATATAGAGGGTGTATACAAGGGCGATGTACTTGAGGACAATATTATGGTAATGGAAGAAGATGTAAATGAAGATGCAGTGGGAGATATTATACTGTGTGAAGAGTTTGGCAGAGCACTGAAAGACCTAAGTCGAAACAAGGCCGCGGGAGTATACAACATTCCTCTAGATCTACTGATAGCCTTGGTAGAGCCAACCCTGACAAAACTCTACCATATGGTGAGTAAGGTGTATGAGACAGGTAAAATACCGTCAGACTTCAAAAAAATATATAATAATTCCAATCACAAAGAAAGTAGGTGTTGACAGATGTGAAAATTACCGAACTATCAGTTTAATAAATCACAGCTGCAAAATACTAACAGGAATTCTTTACAGACGAATGGAAAAACTGGTAGAAGCCGACCTTGGGGAAGATGATTTTGGATTCCCCAGAAATGTTGGAACACGTGAGGCAATACTGACCCTACGACTTATCTTAGAAGATAGATTTAGGAAAGGTAAACCTATGTTTCTAAAAATAGTTCAAATGGCTCTGAGGACTATGGGACTCAACTGCTGTGGTCATAAGTCCCCTAGAACTTAGAACTACTTAAACCTAACTAACCTAAGGACAGCACACAACACCCAGCCATCACGAGGCAGAGAAAATCACTGACCCCCCCGGGAATCGAACCCGGGAACCCGGGCGTGAGAAGCGAGAACGCTACCGCACGACCACGAGATGCGGGCTATGTTTCTAGCATTTATAGACTTAGAGAAATCTTTTGATAATGTTGACTGCAATACTCTCTTTCAAATTCTGAAAGTGGCAGGGGTAAAATACAGGGAGGGAAAGGGTATTTACAATTTGTACAGAAACCAGACGGCAGTTATAAGAGTCGAGGGGCATGAAAGGGAAGCAGTGGTTGGGAAGGGAGTGAGACAGGGTTGTAGCCTATCCCCGTTGTTATTCAATCTGTATAATGAGCAAGCAGTAAAGGAAACAAAATAAAAATTCAGAGTAGGAATTAAAATCCATGGAGAAGAAATAAAAAATTTTAAGGTTCACCGATGACATTGTAATTGTGTCAGAGACAGCGAAGGACCTGGAAGAGCAGTTGAACGGGATGGACAGTGTCTTCAAAGGAGGATATAAGATGAACATCAACAAAAGTAAAACGAGGGTAATGCAATGTGGTCGAATTAAATCGGATGATGCTGAGAGAATTAGATTAGGAAATGAGACACTTAAAATAGTACATGAGTTTTGCTATTTGGGGAGCAAATTAACTGATGATGGTCGTAGTATAGAGGATATAACATGTAGGCTGGCAATGGAAAGGAAAGCGTTTCTGAAGAAGAGAAATTTGTTAACATCGAGTATTGATTTAAGTGTCATGAAGTCGTTTCTGAAAGTATTTGTATGGTGTGTAGCCATGTATGAAAGTGAAACGTGGACAATAAACAGTTTAGACAAGAAGTGAATAGAAGCTTTCGAAATGTGGTGCTACAGAAGAATGCTAAAGATTATATGGGTAGATCACATAACTAATGAGGAGGTATTGAATAGGATTGGGGAGAAGAGAAGTTTGTGGCACAACTTGACTAGAAGAAGGGATGGGTTGGTAGGACATGTTTTGAGGCATCAAGGGATCACCAATTTAGTATTGGAGGGCAGCGTGGAGGGTAAAAATCGTAGAGGGAGGCCAAGATATGGATACACTAAGCAGATTCAGAAGGAGGTATGTTGCAGTGGGTACTGGGAGATGAAGGAGCTTGCACAGGATAGAGTAGCATGGAGAGCCGCATCAAGCCAGTCTCTGGACTGAAGAACACAACAACAGCAACTACATTCCATTCTGACAGTGTGTTAATTCTGTAAATACTAGCAGTTAAAGTTTACTTTAATGTATTCACGTTTCTTGACAATATCCTGACAAATGGTCTGGGAAACGAACATTATATTCAGATGTTCTAAGCTTTCTATGTTATACTTTCTGACATGTTCCAAACCCACGAGAATCATCTCGTTTTAGGATCTGTGGAACGAAAACTGAATCTAATCTAATCCAAATCGCTCTAGAACATATGGTTACCACGAGCATTTGCAAAGGATAGATGGTAACGTCTGAAACATATGAATGCGCTGATACTCCAGAAAATGATACAATTTTAATAACACGGTTCCCTAATATCGCTAATACGATAAGATCAAGAACGTGAAAATGTTACTGACGTAGTTTGCCTCATGTAAGCTGCAGACTTGGAGGATGGTACAGGAAAAAAAAGAATGTAGAGGATTCACTCGGTCTCGTAACTCAACATCCTAGGCTTCAGAAGTACACATGTTAAGATTCTACAGATGATCAACTAGTATAATCGAATATTGTGAAGTAAAAGCAGGGGGAACGTAGACATTTCCCTTCAGACATCGTAATGGCGAAAAATGCATTAAATTCTATAAATAAAAGATGAGGAAGAATTCGTTAAATATGTTGGTATTCTTTCTGCTCACAATCTCACGTTGTATAATATGGAACATGGTTTTACTCACTAGGCACAAGATAATGGACAACGTGACAGAGTCCAATCACCGTGCATATGTAGAACATTGAAAGTAAACCCAGTAAATCACAAAACACACCCCCAAGAAGAATGGTGCAAAATAACGAAGTTCTATCCCTGAAGGAAATGGTATTTTCACATAATCAATCCGAACAGGCTAGGTCTGGTTTTCGTGCAGTATAACATGATTACAGGAAAGGATCAAGACAAAGGTACAATGTAACATCTTACAATCACACCAATACTAAAAGAATGATCTTTGACAGTTTCACGAACCAATGAACATTTATTTTAGGAATGAACCAATATTCGAGATATCAAACTCAGCTCGTTGCTCTATAAACACGAGAGGGTGCATCCAGTTCAAAAATGGCTCTGAGCACTATGGGACTTAACTGCTGAGGTCATCAGTCCCCTAGACTTAGAATTACTTAAAACTAGTAATCTAAGGACATCACACAAATCCATGCCCGAGGCAGGATTCGAAACTGCGACCGTAGCAGCCACGTGGTTCCGGACTGAAGATCCTAGAACCGCTCGGCCACAGCGGCCGGCGGTACATCCAGTCAGAGACGAAGGTACATCGTAACACTACATCCTGCCGTGTTATGATGTAGCTTTTGTCTATGACTGGATGCACCAACTTCTGTCTATAGAGCAATGAGTTGAGTTTGGTATCTCGAGTACTGGTATCAGTTCAACAAAACAAGCAAAAATGTGATTGCGAAGTGAATTAACGAATGGCAACTCTAAACAAGACCGATTGAAGCTTGCTACATTGTGCGGTGAAACAGGTCAATGTATAGCTCTAAACCAGTATTAGTAACGTCAAAAGCATTTACAGTGAGTATAGCCATGAGTCTCCGACTAAGAGTGCCGGACGGACCGCTCTCGTCGGCGATTGGTGGGGGTGGACCATAACGTTATCCACTTCCACTTGGGAGGGAACGGAAAATCAGTGACTTGTCCTGCGTTTATTGCCAACTCTCAACCACCAGAATACCGTAGATCGTTCATAAAAGGGGTAACTCTCTGGTACGTTGCGAAACTTTCTAAATAGACTGAATCATTCGCATAATCGTCAAAGAAAGTTTAAGAGAAGTAATGTAGATCAGAAACGTATTATTGCATAATACACTGCCTGAAAAATATTAGTACACACTTTTAGAGATTTCCATTTCACTCGAGATTTCTTGTTGCAAGAGTGCTTATGGAGTACATGGAATCATTGCATTTACGGGCCAATAGCACAAGCGGTTCTGAGGTACCAGGTATCGATCCATGTCGAAACATCCAAATTAGTACGTGGTGTAGCGTCCAGGGCGGCAATGCAGACACTGACTGTGGCTTGCAGTCGATCGTGCATATGAAGAATACTGTCCTGGCATACGTTATGCCATGTCTGCTGGACCTGTTCACGTAGTTCTGTAAGAGCTGTTGGTTGATGAGCCGTACGAGTCATTTCTCGTCCCATTGCATTCCACACCTGCTCGATTGGAGATAAGTGAGGTGATAGGGCTCACGTGCATTGTGTATGCGACGATTATCCTGTTGGAATAATACATGACCTTCCTGTTGCAAGAACGTCAGAAGAACGGGTCAGCGCTGTTCGGCGTCCTCTCCAGAACCATCAAAGGTGAATGAGTGTTGTAGCTTATCGCATCCCAGACGGGTTAGACATGTGCATTCGCGTAGTCCCACTGCTCATAACCGGTTCCTGAACTGCTCGTGTTGACATATCTGGGCTCACATGCCCTCTTATCGGTGCTGTGGTAGCTGTACGCCGGCCGAAGTGGCCGTGCGGTTCTAGGCGCTGCAGTCTGGAACCGCGAGACCGCTACGGTCGCAGATTCGAATCCTGCCTCGGGCATGGATGTGTGTGATGTCCTTAGGTTAGTTAGGTTTAACTAGTTCTGTTCTAGGGGACTAATGACCTTAGAAGTTGAGTCCCATAGTACTCAGAGCCATTTGCACCATTTTTTTTTAGCTGTACGATCTGCCACTCTTGTCACAACAACACATCTATCCTGACGGGCGTCTTTGCTGCTTGGACGTCCAGAACATCGTCTACGAGATTGAGAATGTTCACCTGACCTGTGATACCAGCATAGAGCGCCACAATTTGACTCCTTTCACTCTCGCTCTTTCGGCTACAGAAAACATGATTGCGTCTCCGTGTCATTGTTGCCTGCTTGCTTCACACTTCTGCAACACACATTAAGTTTTCTGGCTGTGAGCATTCCCTACTGATCTGTAGACACAGGCGGCGATCTGGTAGCTATGCAACTGCGCTATTTGCTGACGTACGACGTTGAAACTATTATCAGTACATCTACTATCTCCCAGGTGGCATATTTAGCATCAAAATGGACGTTGTCTTTCCTGGTGTAATAATTTTTTGTGGCAGTGCACATAAACACAGTTACCCACTCATTCTTCCTACAGAGACTCAACGCAACAGTAAAAGAGTGAGATACAATACGACTCGAATGTTTTATAACGTTCTGAAATGTCAAATGTTATGAAATGAGACTAATAGTATCGATTCGGACGCGCTAGTCAAACAGCTAGAGCAATGAACTTTGTTGGTTATTTTACAAGGAAATTTTAATAATTTATTTATTAAAAATAAAAATAGAATTAACATTACGTAGAAGACGAATTTAGGGCGACGCAATTACTTTCGTTACGGGGGCAGGCTACATATAGTACGAGGGTCACTCCAAAAGAAATGCACACTATTTTTGTGAAAATACAGTTTTCATTCTGGATGTGTGAAAGTTTTACAGTGTGTAGGTACATCCTTCCCGCTTGTTTTCAAACTTAGTTCAACCTGTTCCCGTGAGTGGCGCCGTCACAGCAAGATGGCTGCTACAATTGACGTTCGTCAGAAGCAATGTGCTGTCATAGGATTCCTGTGCTGTGAAAACGAGCCAGTGGGAAACATCCACGAGAGGTTGAAAAAGGTGTATGGAGATGCTGCTGTCGATCGCAGTACAGTTAGTCGGTGGGCAAGCAGGTTACGTGATGAAAGCGGGCACGGCAGTATTGAGGAGTGTCCTCGCAGCGGCAGGCCTCGTACTGCACACACTCCAGACAATGTGCAGAGAGTTAACGAATTGGTGACTGCTGACAGACGCATCACAGTGAACGAATTGTCACGCTACGTTGGGATAGGGGAAGGAAGTGTTTGCAGAATACTGAAAGTGTTGGCGTTAAAAAAGGATTGTGCCAGGTGGATTCCCAGGATGTTGAACGTGGCTCACAAAGAAACAAGAAAAAGGGTATGCAACGAACTTTTGGAACAGTACGAGAATGGTGGAGATGAATATTTTGGAAGAATTGTGACAGGTGATTAAACATGGCTCCATCATTTTTCACCAGAGACGAAGAGGCAACCAATGGAGTGGTATCATGCAAATTCACCCAAGAAAAAAAAATTCAAAACCACACCTTCTGCTGGAAAAGTGGTGGCTACGGTGTTTTTCGATTCCGAAGGATTCTTGCTTGTGGACATCCTGCCCAGTGGAACCACCATAAATTCTGATGCATATGTGACGACACTGAAGAAACTTCAAGCTCGGCTGAGTCGTGTTCGACCACATCGGATGTTTTGCTGTTGCACGACAATGCACGGCCACATGTCAGTCAAAAAACCATGGAAGCGATCACAAAACTCGGATGGACAACACTGGAACACCCGCCTTACAGTCCTGACCTGGCTCCATGTGACTATCATCTCTTTGGGAAACTGAAAGATTCTCTTCGTGGAACAAGGTTTGAAGATGATGACTCCCTTGTGCACGCTGCCAAACAGTGGCTCCAACAAGTTGGTCCACAATTTTACCGTGCGGGTATACGGGCGCTGGTTCCAAGCTGGCGTAAGGAAGTTGAGAGCGCTGCCTTTGAGCACTATGCGACTTAACTTCTGAGGTCATCAGTCGCGTAAAACTTAGAACTAATTAAACCTAATGTGGTGTGCGTACTGTAAGAGCCTCGGTACACACACCATCAGATTATTTGACTTGTCGCTGTAACGAAGTAGGGGAGTGTCAGCAATATGTCTCGTGGTCTTATTGTGGAGTGTTTATCTTCTGCCGTTAGGTCAGACGATAGAAATGCCACCTGCACGCTTAGAGTAGCAGATTGACGGTGACCAACTTTAAACAGAACTTTATTAATTTTCACACACATTTAATAAATAATAACAAGCATAAATCTTACTTAACTTGATTCTGGATGCTATTTACAATTGGTAATCTAAAGTTCTTTTGGTCTTGGTACGTTAATCTTATTCTCACATGTATCTGATACTTGACAAAATGTCTATACATTTATCTTCATGGCTATGTACAGAAATATGATAATCTTATTAGACGCAGACTGAAACTTGACTATAGACTGGTACAGAAAAATGCAGACTAATGCAGACTGGTACAGACTGGTGCAGACAAATGCAGACTGACTAATCGGAGTTCTGTACACTCGTTATGATACCTCGAGCGTTCAGGTATCACTGTGCGAGTGTGATCCGCGAGGAGAAAAGGTTCTACGTTAGCAGCAATCTCATTGGCTGCGTTACATATTAATACGCGGATCGGCGGAAGCAGAATTTGGTCCGTCTCTTAGACAGCGCCATCTCGTAGTGCGGGGACGGACGAGCGCTGCGCCTGCGGTGTTGTGCTTAGCGGGGCGCGCTCTAGTGGGAAAGTTGTGTACGCGCTGACTACGCGGAACTATGTACACAACACCTAAGCTAACCTAAGGACATCACACACATCCACGTCCGATGCAGGATTCGAACCTGCGACCGTAGCGGTCGCTCGGCTCCAGACTGTAGCGCCTAGAACCGCACGGCCACTCCGGCCGCCGAAGTTGAGAGGGATGGAAGTTATATGGAGAAATGAAAATATTGTTCCTAAAGGATGTATCTACACACAGTAAAAGTTTCAAAGATGTAGAATAAAAGATTGATTTAAGAAAAGGAGTGTGCATTTCTTTTGGAGTGATCCTCGTAGTAATAACTCGGCGTTCAGCCAGATTGTATTGTTTAAGTGCGCGTCCGCAGTAATCTCGCTCCAGACGGATTAGTGTCCGCAGGTAACGAGTACGACGGCCGCGGGCGACGTGACAGGCGGCGGAGATACGGATCTGAGGGCCCGGCGGCCGGCCGCGGCCGATGTCAGCCTCGGTGTGGCGCGGCGCCGGGTTAATCGGCGTCCGCCCGCGTGACCGCGCTGCGCGATCAATTAACAGCGGGAATAAGGCCGGCCAGCGGGGGATTCCCTTACCGCCGCCTCCCGCTGGCCCGGCGGTAAACCCACATCGTGCGCCGCCAGGGGTGCACACTCCGACCGCGGGGCCGCGCTCTGCACCAGCGTCCAGCCCGGAACCCTACACTGACGTCTCATTCTGTCTAGGTGAAACTCTTTTGCCATGAGGGACGACCTGCAGCAGTACACAACGCAGTAACAGTTGAGCAGAGGACGAATGTAGCTGGGTACTTGCAATCGGGAATTTAACGTTGCCAATCGCAATTCCTTTAAAATCCAAAAAATATCATCTGTAGTCTTCAGCACAAAGTGGTTGACACCGAAGCCGAAATTTGTAATTTTATGTCAGCGTCACTGCCCTTTTTTTTAAAACTAATTTGTGCCTGATTTTATTCTGAGGAGCTCAGTTATGTATGTAAATACCTGTTGTGACCGTGGAAAATTTTAATTTTTATTCTTGCTTTTGTGACCATAATAAGAGTCCAGGCTCCATAGGCAAACAGCCAGCCGACATTAAGAAATAGTCCACCACGACGTAGGGACAAGATAAGCGGCGGAGGCTGTCAAGTATGGCTTGTTGGTCAAAGACCGCGCGGGATTAGCCGAGCGGTCTTAGGCGCTGCAGTCATGGACTGTGCGGCTGGTCACGGCGGAGGTTCGAGTCCTCCCTCGGGCATGGGTGTGTGTGTTTTTCCTTAGGATAATTTAGGCTAAGTAGTGTGTAAGCTTAGGGACTGATGACCTCAGCGGTTAAGTCCCATAACATTTCACACACATTTGAACATTTTTTCTGTTGATCAAATAACTTAGTGTTTGACTTCCTGCCAGAGGAAGCAGCATGAATCAAACTTGCGCAATGAAAGACGCAAACACCAGGGCGATAATACAGCAAGAGAGAGTGTCAGTCACGTGCAGAAAAGACTAGTGTGGAACCAAATTAAGTTGTGTGCAGCTAGAAACGAAAGTGTCGTGTGGAACCGAAGGCATTCTTGCGCAAGCCGACCAATTAGAAACGAGAGTTTCGTGTGGAACCATAGGCAGTCTTGTGCAATCTGATCACTTAGAAATGAAAGGGTCGTGTGAAACAAATTAACTCGTGTGTACCCAAGTACATGAGAAACGAAATAAAAGGCCAGGCAGCGGAATAGCTAGGAGCAGAGATTCAGATGTAGACTCAGAGCCAATGCTGGCAGTTTGGAGATTCCGCAGCGAGACGCCAGGGGGGCCGAGTAGGCCCATAGCAGCCGATACAACTGATAAAGACTTCAACTACGAGAAGACGGTGATAGACTCTGGTGGACACTCAGGAACTGAGAATAAACTTGATAGAAACTAACCAATCTTTTCTGCCTATTGCAATTCTGTAACTTATTTTCAGGAAACGTATTTGCTTCAAACCAAGGAGATTCTCTCCCTCTCATCTCCGATATAAAGGTTGACAGCAATTTGTAACAAACCCATTGTCGTTAACATCCCGACTGCGCTACGCAGTTCACACTTACTTCATTCTGGTATAGTGAGGCTGTGCCGGGACGCGACATACCGTAAATGTAAATTTGCTAGGAAAAGTACTTGAAGTGAAGTGAAGCGCAGATGGACAGCAACAAACTCTTTAGTGCGCAATCCTCGCAACAAAGTAAAAAAAAATTCGTTTAAATGGCTCTGAGCACTATGGGACTCAACTGCTGAGGTCATTAGTCCCCTAGAACTTAGAACTAGTTAAACCTAACTAACCTAAGGACATCACAAACATCCATGCCCGAGGCAGGATTCGAACCTGCGACCGTAGCGGTCTTGCGGTTCCAGACTGCAGCGCCTTTAACCGCACGGCCACTTCGGCCGGCTCGCAACAAAGTAGTTGTGAATCTTTGAGTATGGACTCTGAGTAAAAAGACGATTTATTTAAAAAAAAGAGGACTGTTAATCTGTATCTTGTGCAAAGAGGACGTGTTGCTTGGCCGTCGCTCAGAACGTATTGTTACATTTAATGAAAATTGCTATTTCAGTGATAAAACCGAGTAAAGTATGTGTAATAGTTCCCAAACATTTATGTATGCAAATTTTCTGGAAGTGAAGAATAGAAATATCTTGTTTTTTGGGAAACGTAGGTGAACTCGCCGGCTATCAATTGACAGAACTGTAAGTGTACAAAATTCACTAAAATACAGGAAAGGAAATGCATTCTCTACAGTTTTCATTCAATACGTAACAACCTCTCATAATTTCTTAATTGCAGTAATTAAATTATGTTCTTGTATAATAGTATGGTGCTGAACTCCACTGACCAATTTTGATGCAGCTGGACGTGTAGTTTGAAGGAAGTTTGTGTGCTAAGCAATCTCCTTTTCTCACAAAAAGCAGATTGCTTGTGATCTTATTTACTTACAACAGTGGTCCCTCAGGTACGAAAAGCTACGAAAACGTGGGCTCAAAGCTATCCGCAATATGGCCAAGTAACTAACAGAGTCGTATTTTAAACCTTAAAGAACAATAACTCCCTCCAAATTATAATACAACTGATGAAGAAGCTGATCATTCAACGAGGCAGCAACCAAAATTCAGGTACCAGTTACGACTTAAACTAAAAACCTCAAACAAAAATCAATCTCTCTCTCTCTCTTCAAACACATATATAAATATTGATATTATTAAGATGAAAGTCATTTTATAAATTCTGTGAGAGTTGCTAGTCGTATATACAAGAAGATGTCCTATTTATTTTCAGCACCACAAATAACTTTTTGTCCTGCAGCTAAATAAAAAACTGTATCAAGAAAATGTTATTTAGCTACCAGTTGGTATATTCTGTTGTCTTTCCAAGGAGTTTGATTGGGTAGGTCACGATATTTTCTTAGTAAAACTTGAGTTTTATCGAATTGCTGGCTTTGCACACAACTGATCTGAAATACATCCTGGTGTCAAAAATTAAAGCAACAAACGGAAATTTTGCAACCTGTATAAACAGGCGATAGGAACGTTAAAACAATGTAAAGATCACAGAACGTAAACAACTGCAACATGCACAACGCTAGACAAAAATATTCTTCGTTTTTTTCCAACTTAATGGATTTTGCACACACATTCCGACAGCCGGCTGGAGTGCCGTGCGGTTCTAGACGCTACAGTCTGGAGCCGAGCGACCGCTCCGGTCGCAGGTTCCTGCCTCGGGCATGGATGTGTGTGATGTCCTTGGGTTAATTAGGTTTAATTAGTTCTAAGTTCACGGCGACTGATGACTTCAGAAGTTAAGTCGCGTAGTGCACAGAGCCACTTGAACACATTCCGACAACTGATTAATGGTTCAAATGGTTCAAATGGCTCTGAGCACTATGGGTAATGGTTCAAATGGTTAAAATGGCTCTGAGCACTATGGGACTCAACTGCTGAGGTCATTAGTCCCCTAGAACTTAGAACTAGTTGAACCTACCTAACCTAAGGACATCACAAACATCCATGCCCGAGGCAAGATTCGAACCTGCGACCGTAGCGGTCTTGCGGTTCCAGACTGCAGCGCCTTTAACCGCACGGCCACTTCGGCCGGCCAACTGGTTAATGTGCTCAGTATGGAGTGTGACCGCCTCTGTCAGCAATACAGACCTGACAACGACAGGGTGTGCTGTGAATGGCGTCATCAAGTTCATGTTTAGCCAATAACGCCCACTCTTCCTGCAGAGCAGCTCGCAAGTCTTGAGAGTGGCTCGTGAATGCTGGCGTGTTGCAATCCTCTTCCCTAGTGCACCCCAGATATGCTCCATGGGAAAGCGAGCAGGCTACGTCATGCATACAGTATCTTCAGTTTCCAAGAAAACATCAATAACCCGTGCCCTATGAGGTCTAGCATTATCGTCCATCAATACGAACACTGAGCCCACAGCACCTCGCAATAATCGTACATGAGTTCTCAAGATCTCACCACGATACCTGGCAGTAGTTAAGCCTTGCCGATTCACGCATGCAATTTCATGAAGAGGTTTTAGAGTGGTCAATATAATCCCTGCTCATACCATTAGGGATCCTCCTTGATATCAGTCTCTTTCCACAATGTACCGAAATCGCGTTCCACGTTCCCTCCAGATGTGAGTTCGTCGAGAATCACTCTCCAAACAAAGTCGGGACTCATTTGTGAAAAGAAAATTCTACCGTCCACATGGCATGTCGACGACTCCACTCTAGACGTGAAGACGCTCAGAGATACACATACAGCAGGTCTCCAATAATAAAGACCAATCTGCTGAAGCCTTCATCAGACCGTTTGCTTCACTAAAACTTGTCCAGTGTATGTTTGCGAGGTCAGGTGCCAGTTACCGTGCAGTACTAAGGCGGCATCATCGTGCCCTTAGAGCCAAATAATGGTCGTCTCTTCCAGATGTCACGCGAGGTCGGCCCTGCCCTGGTCTTCGGGGTACAGTTTCGATCTCTATAAACTGTCGCCACATCCGAGAAACAACAGACTGATTCACATTAAGCCACCAGGCCACATTAGTTTCCTACTGTCCTGCTTCCATTCTTCCTACGGTCGTCCACCGCACAGCGTCTGCTAAACGTCTTCTCTCAGCCATATCGCCCCGTCTGTGACTGTGTTCACAGCTATTGTGGATGTGGAACTACACGACAAACACTACCCCGTGTGGTAGGCGCCCTGACGTCGACTGGTTAAGCTGGCTCTAAGCACTACGGGACTTGACATCTGAGGTCATGAGTCCCCTAGACGTAGAACTACTTAAACCTAACTAACCTAAGGACATTACACACATCCATGCCCGAGACAGGATTCGAACCTACGACCATAGCAGCAGCGCGGTTCCGTCCTGAAGCGCCTAGAATCGCTCGGCCACAGCGGCCGGCCGCTGAAGTCGTCGTCGGCGTGGTAGTTCTTTGACCGGAATGCCATCTTCCGGGCTGAACACGGTCATACGGACATTTTTTGACAGTTTGTATGATTATATCGTGCATTAGACACAGGATGTTCAAATAGTGGTTTGTTGCTTTAATTTTGGACACCAGTGCAGAATACAAGAGGGTTGTCCTGAATAACTGAGAAACGTTGGAAGGTGAGAAAATTTTAGTAGCCTGGAAGAAATCACGAAGTGAGTTCCACAAGGCTCAGTTTTGGCGCTACTCATGTTCCTTATAAATGTGAATGAGCTTCTACTTAACATTCACCAAGCAGAACTGGTACTTAACGCAGATGGCACTAGTGTTATAATAAACCACAAGAGACAGAAAGAGATTGTTAACGATGTTTTTGATTTATGATTATCAAATGGTTCTCTGAGGACGGACTTTAATTAAATTTTGAGAAAACATACTATATTCAGTTCAGCACAAAATGTAGGTTCATACGTACAATTACCGCGGTACATTAACAGGAGTCAGTAAACGGGGAAGAATTCTCCATATTTTTTGTATATGTACTGCTGAGAACTTGAACCGAAAGAAACGTATTATTGAGCTGCTCAGACAATTAAGTTAAGCTACTTTTGATCTTTGTATAATAGCTAGTCTCGGATACAAACCTCCTGACATATTTTGCATATTTTCGCACAAAAAGTTTAATGGAATAATTTTCTGCGATAGCCCATCACTTAGAAAGAAGTACTGACTGTACAAAAGGTAGCAGTAAGAATAATGTTTTATGTTCACCCACATTCGTTACGTCTGTACCTCTCCAACGAGTAAGGAATTTTAACTGCACCATCACAATAAAAATACTCGCTAATGAAATTCATTATAAATAATCTTGCACAATTTGAGAATAATGATGAGGCAGAGGAAAACATGACATTTATTACCCACTAATAAAGCTGTCAGTGGTTCAGGAAGGATTCCAGTATGCAGCAACAAAACTTTTTGACTTGCCCAATAACATAAGATGTCTAGCAGGTATCAAAGCAAGTTTTAAATCTAACATAAAATCATTACTCCTGGATAATTCCTTCTATTACACGGAATAAGTTTTATTCAAAAACTGGAAATTTATAAAAAAAACCTTTCGTTGCATTTGCACGAGTAGGACAAAAAAATACGTTCATATCTTCTTAACTGATTCGTTCCACATCATTTCGATAAAGCAATCGTTGAAGCGATGTATCCATGATCTGAGTATCTAACTAACATTAACGAGCGCGATTGCCTTTCTCGAATCCCTGTTCGTCGTAAGTCTTTTTTTAAGTAGTGTCCTACAGTTTTTCACGGTAATCCACTTCATCTCCTCATGACCCATTCAAAACAAATGTTCACAGGAATAGAATATTCCAATCACTGAGAAACAGAAACGAGAATTTGGGAAGAATGATGAGGCAGAGGAAAACATGAATGCTACTCCAATCCACTGTGAGCACAACAAGCAGTAGGCTTTTCAGAGGTACTCAAGATGGTCGCTATGGAACAGTGATACAGTGGCCCATGCGCAGGATGAAAGTATTCATCGTCGATTTCAGTGGAGCTTGCTGAAGTGAATTACAAGCAACCATGAGGCATTCCCACATGTTCTTTGGCGTTGTTGGGATATAGCGATAGACAGCATCTTCTATGCATCCCAAGAGGAGTTAAGTCAGGGGACCCAGCAGGCCAATCCACAGTTCCTCCACGATAAATCGAATCCATGTGGCAGGATACATTAAAAAAATGGCTCTGAGCACTATGGGACTTAACATCTGAGGTCATCAGTCCCCTAGAACTTAGAACTACTTAAACGTAACTAACGTAAGGACATCACACACATCCATGCCCGAGGCAGGATTCGACCGTAGCGGTTACGCGGCTCCAGACTGAAGCGCCTAGAACCGCTCGGCCACCTCGGCCGGCCAGGATACATTCAGTAACACAATTCGCATGCAAGGTATTATGTACTGCACATCCACCGCGTTGGTATCACATCAGCATTATGGTTCTTAGTTGGCAATTCTTCCAGAAAACGAGTAAGAATACACGTGAGAAAGTTGGCCTATACCCTGCCGTTTACGTTCCCATTGATGAAACGTCTGGCAATAACTGTAGTGCCAAACACCTAAATCAGTCATTAACTCTTCATTGTCTCTGATGTTTCACCTGTCTAAGCCATCGTGGATTTTTGGTGGACCAGTAATGCATGTTCTTTCTACTTACTCGTCAAGTTTTCGCTGAGTGAGTTTGCTGCACTGCCCACTGACAGAATTCTACATGATTCTTTAAATCATTCCCAATCACTTCTTGATGTAAATGAAGTATGGAATTGGTGAAATTCTCGACTGCACCGTTCATTGTTTTTAGGAATGCCGATCTCCCGTTCAAGCCGTCGTGTATTCAGATGTAGATTCATTACAACGAAAGAGAGAAAAGTGACTTCGGCAGCTTCATGTCTGTGAGTTCTACGACGATTTGGTTGGCTCGGATTGAAATTTTCTCGTTTCCTGAAACATCGCAACAGGACGGAATAATAACCATCGGGAAGGGGGGTTGTTGACATGACACCAGTCACTGTAGAGCTTCTTTGCCCGAATAGCATAAAAGAGAAATGATGATGATGATGATGTAGTTTGAACTCAAGGACTGCATTTGCGATACATAACATGTCGTTTAAAAGCAGGCGCGTTTGTCAATTAGGTGATAAGATACGCGGTACGACACGATGCAATAAGTGTCGCGCGAGACAACGATTATCCGTGCGACACTCTTGTTCCCACAGGAGCGAAACGCAAGCAAGAAAACAAAATAGGCGGCAATAGCGTGGCGTGTGGCGAGTCGCTGCCGACGCCGCTGTGGACAACTACACAATGCAGAGACGGAAAAAAAACCTGGTAGAGCAATGAAATTTCGGGAATACATTGGTATAGGCAACGAATTTAAGTGATTATCATTGCAGGATCACAGTTTAATGTAAGCGTGAGATAAATGATTGAAAATATGAAATGCTGATACATTAATAACCAATGTAACCTCCAGAACGTTGAATGCAAGCGTGCAAACGTGCGTCCATTGTGTTGCACAGGTGCTGGATGTCAGTTTGTGGGCTTGAGTTCCATGCCTGTTTCACTTGGTCGGTCAATATTGGGACGGTTACTGCTGGTTGTGGGTGCCACTGCAGTCGTCGTCAGATGATGTCTGAGGCAGAACCAGCTGTCATCAGTAAACACACCTCCACCCTGCCCTCCAATGAGCTCTTGCTTGACACCACTGAAGTCGCAATTAGTGATTGTTTGGGGCTCAGTGGAGTGCACGACTCAGGGCGTCTGACTCGGAGCTGTCCTTCGAGTAACCGATTTGTAGCTGTTCATTGTGTCACTTTGGTGCCAACTGCTGTTCAGATTGCTGCAGCAGATACAGTACGATGCGCCAGACCCATACGCCGAACACGATGGTCTTCCCTCCAGGTAGTGCCACGTGACCATTCGATTCCCCCGGTCTTCCTCCGACTGGACATTTTCGTGATCACCGTTGCCAGCAATCAAGTATAGTGGCTAGCTACATTCCTGCAAGGCTTTCTGTAATACCGCAGGAGAAACATCCAGCTTCTCGTAGCTCTGATGTTAATGTTAAACTCATCGGGGTGTCGATAATGGCGTCTTTATCGCCTTAAAGTCATTCTTGATTAACAGCAACTCACCATGTTCAGTCTCAAAGGCACATCTGCATCCACATCTACGTGATTACTCTGCTATTCATAATAAACTGCCTGGTAGAGGGTTCAATGAACCACCTTCAAGCTGTCTCTCTACCGTTTCTGTGCGAGCTCTGATTTCTCTTATTTTATCAAATGGTTCAAATGGCTCTGAGCACTATGGGGCTTAACATCTGAGGTCATCAGTTCCCTAGAACTTAGAAGTACTTAAACCTAACCAACCTAAGGACGTCACACACATCCATGCCCGAGGCAGGATTCGAACCTGCGACCGTAGCGGTCGCGCGGTTCCAGATTGAACCGCCTAGAACCGCTCGGCCACAGCGACCGGCTCTTATTTTGTCGTGATGATCATTTCTCCCTATGTGGGTGGGTGCCACATAATGTTTTCGGAATCGGAGGAGAAAACTGGTGATCAAATTTCATGAGAAATCCCGTCACAACGAAAAACGCCTGTGTTTTAATGATTGCCACTCCAATTCACGTTTCATGTCTGTGGCACTATCTCCCCTATTTCGCGATAATACAATACGAGCTGCCTTCTTTGTACTTTTTCGATGTCATCCGTTAGTCTTACCTGATACGGAACCCACACCGCACAGTAGTACTCCAGAATAGTTCGGACAAGCGTGGTGTAAGCAGTCTCTTTACTAGACCTGTTGCACCTTCGAAGTATACTGCCAATGAATCGCAGTCATTGGTTTGCTCTACCAATCGTTCCAATTTAGATTATTTGTAATTGTAATCCCTAAGTATTTAGTTGAATTTACAGATTTGTGTGACTTTTCGTGTAATCGAAATTTAGCGGATTTCTTTTAGTACTCACAGTTTTCTTTATTCTGGGTCAATTGCCACTTTTCGCATCATACATATATCGTATCTATATCATTTTACAATTCGTTTTGGTGATCTGATGACTTTACAAGACGGTTAACGACAGCATCATCTGCAAACAATCTAAGACGGCTACTCAGATCGTCTCCTATGTCGTTAATATAGACCAGGAACAATAGAGGGCCTATTCCCTTCCTTGGGGAACGCCGGATATTACTTCCGTTTTACCCGACAGTCGCACAACTATGGCGATATTCCATAGGCACGCAGTTTGGTTAGAAGACGATTGTGAGGAATGGTGTCGAAAGCCTTCCGGAAATCTAAAAATATGGAATCAATTCGGCATTCCCTGTCGATAGCACTCATTACTTCATGAGTATAAAGAGCTAGTTGTGTTCCGCAAGAACGATATTTTCTGAATGCGTGCTGACTATGTGTCAGTAAATCGTTTTCTTCGAGATACTTCATAATGTTCGAATACAGTAAATGTTCCAAAACCCTACTGGAAATCGACGTTAGTGATGTGGGCCTGTAATTCCGCGGATTACTCCAACTTCCCTTTTTGGCTATTGGTATGACTTGAGCAATTTTCCAGTCTTTAGGTACGGATCTTTCTGTGAACGAGCGATTGTATGTAAGTGCTAAATATGGAGCTACTGTATCAGCATACTTGAACCTGTCTGGTGTACAATCTGGACCGGAGGCCTGGTCTTTATTAAGTGATTTAGGCTGCTTTGCTACACCGAGGATGTTCACTTCCATGTTTCTCATCTTGGCAGTTGTCCTTGGAATTCAGGAACATTTACTTGGTATTATTTGGTGAAGGAGTTTTGCAAAACCGTGTTTAATAACTCTGCTTTAGTGGGACTGCCGTCAGTGACTTCACCGTTGTCATCACGCAGCGAAGGTATTGATTACATCTTACCACTGGTGTGCTTTATGTATGACCACAATCTTTTTGGGTTTTCTGTCAGATTTCGAGACAGAGTTTCGTCGTGGAAATTATTAATAGCATCTCGCATTGAAGTACGCGCTATATTGCGAACTTCTGCAAAACTTTGCTAGTCTTGGGGGTTTTGCGTCCTTTCAAATTTGGCATGCTTTTTTCGTTGCTTCTGCAACAGCGATCTGACCCGCTTTGTGTACCATGGGAGATCAGTACTGTCACTCATTAATTTATGTGGTCTATATCTCTCAATTGCTGTCGATACTATCTCTCTTAAACCATTCCACAACTTTTCTACGTTTACATGATCAGATCGGAAGGAGTGAAGACTGTCTCTTAAAGAGGCGTTAATAGCATTTTTATCAGCTTTTTAAAGTAGATATACTTTGCGTTTCTTTTTGATGGTTGTAGATGTTACGGTATTCAGCATAGCAGCAACTTCCTTGTGGTCGCTAATCGCTGTATTCGTCACGATACTCACTATTTCTCCAGGGTTATTTGTTGCTAAGAGGTCAAGTATGCTTTCGCAACCATTTGCGCTTCGCGTGAGCTCATGAAATAATTGTTCAAAATAATTTTCTGATAAAGCATTCAGTACAATTTCGGAAGACATTTTACGCCCGGCGTATAATTTTTCCAGTATATCGAGGGTAGATTTAAGTCACCACCGACTATAATTATATGAGTGGGGTTCGTAACATCCACGCTTGTTACAGCCTGCATTTAAAACAAACGTTATTTGCATCTCTGCAGTGGTGCTACTAGTGTCACTATTACGACACTGGCGTGAAATTTGATGAGACGTCATCTCGCAGATGCAGAAACACGCGTACCAACTTTGGTTTACGTTGCACAACTCCTCCTTGGTGTTGAGATTTTTTCAGTGCGTTTATGAGACTACTTCAGAACTGCTCCTAGTGAATGAACAGGTGAACTGTCTTTCTCAGAAAAATTTGTAAGCGATTATTTCGATACACCGATTGAATGTTGTCACATGTTCTCATGTGCAGATGTGCATCCCCTGCATGGATATTTTCAGCAAAAAAGAATAACATTTTGCGTGAGGAGACGACAATCAGCAGAGGCAATGCAGTCTCCTAACTAGATCGACCGCTCGATATTTCTCACTCTGATTATCACCCGTAGGTCAAATTGAAAGAATAGGTGTACTCAAATAATTTTTCACACTGGAAGAGCTATAGCAGATCACTGAAAACGCTATTGCTGTTATCCCTCAGGCAGAGCTACTAGCGTGGCTCACAGTTAATAATTCGAGTACAGTGCTGTATCATCGTCAACGGTGGCCATTTATACGAGTAATATCTCCTGTGGTGTCGGTTGACAAGGGACGATCCTGCGTCAGTCTTATCGTAAATATTTTACGGGTCAATTTTATTTTGTCCAACCTATAGATCTATATTCTCCTTCTATGACGTTCTCTTCATGTTACAGTTCCACCTAGACTCAGTTTCCTAAATTACACTACTGTTTGTGCAAATTGAAACACCCTGAAGTAATGGTCTGAATCACTCTAAAATCCGTTGATGTGTACAACATAGGAATCACAATAAGTGATTAAGATTTTAGAACGATGGCATGCAAATAGGCCCAGCATTTGGTGCACGTCTTTCAAACGAAGTGGAAAAATGTAAGCTACTTCCTGTATGGCTCATCAGTGTCAAAGGGTGCGGTATCAGCATGTAAGTGAGTTTGAATGGGACCGCATATTGATCTCTGGGAAACGAGTTTGCCATACTGTGACATTGCAGCTGGTACAGGGCACGTTGCTATGACAGTGACGAGTGTGTGTGTGTGTGTGTGTGTGTGTGTGTGTGTGTGTGTGTGTGTGTGTGTGTGTGTGGAACCAATGGACAGAGGAGTGTTGTACACAACGACGAGTCTGTACTGGAACACAGAATGTGACCACAGTGCGAAATAACAGCCAACTTTACTACAGGTTGTAACAAAACAGGTTGATCCACAGTGTTGTATAGACGTTGGAGCGCTGAAAGGAAGTGGGCACGTCTGTATCGATGGTTCGACACCTTCTCCTGAGGACTTGACTGGTGGCACGCTGGCCATAGCATCGACCTCCATTGTCCAGAAACCGCCACCGCTTCAGATTTCTAAAGGCACGTAAACGACGTCACCGGCGTGCTGAGTAGCAAAATTTAGTGTTTCCGGATGAGTTCCGACTAATCTTGTCCTACAGTGATGGAAGCATATGTATTAGATGCACCCTTGTTGACAGCTATGTGGCAGAATGCATCGTTCAATGGGATAGATGAAAAAAAAAAAACCAAATATGTTGCCCTGAGGCGCCATTGGCTATAAAGTGCGGTCTCGTCTCTTACATACTGAGGGGATTCTGAACAGCAACGACTGCGTCATCGACGTTTTAAAGCTCGATGCACTGCTCTTCCTGCACGCAGATCTAGATGCCATACTTTGACAGGACAAAGCCTGACTACAAGTGGCGAGGAATGTGCAAGACTTCTTCAGAGAATGACGTGCGCGTTAGATTTATAACCTACACCCACGCCTGACTAGTCAACTATCAAACATGTCTGGGATATGGGCGGTCATCAACTTATTCCTTCTTGTCCTCTTGCAACCACTGTTGAGACTTTATGGATTATCTTACAAACCACGTGGCTGTGTGTTCCCAGCAGGATATCCATGCTGTCTTTGATTCCAAGCCATGGCATCTATAGGCTATGAATGCAACTCGTGGCAGCTTTAGATCACACTAATTTCTGAGAGTCAATGTTCGAGTTCAGTTATGTACTTGTAATCACTAGGGTGTTGCCATGTCTGCAATCAGTGGAATAAATTTCAATGTAATCTCGTGTCTTCTTCTTGGTGTTGCTATTTTCACAAATAGTGGTGTACTTGTTGTACCATAATTAACAGAGAAAACTGAGACGAGTGAAAGAATATATAAACGAAGTAAAAACTTTCCAGTTAACACGAATTTGCAAACGAGCACTTCGCGAGATATCTGCGAATCTGTAGTTACAAGTCACCACGGTAATCTGTACGAAGTAGTGTCCTAGTTAGCACAGATGTGTCTAAAATATATAATTTCCGCTTAAGTCCTCAAATTAAATCCATCGCCCGTGGCTGGGGAATGAGATGCACCCACGATGGGGCACCGGCACAATTTGCTGCTGATGCGAGATGACATGTAACGCGTTGATATCGTCCAAGATCGATAGGCTGAGCAGGACCTGTAGCTTGATATCCAAAAGCACTTCAACTTAATACGATTTTCGTATTTGGGATAATATCAAAGGTGAAGTGCACTGTAGTCCCGATGATATCGTTGAAGGACAGGATCAGCGAATTATATAATCTTGTTAAGCATTGTGAGATGATCCGGGAGAGTTCGTCACGCTCTGCAGTGAAGGGAGTGGTATTCCATCCGAGTGTGAGGAAGAGATGTGGGACACGTTCTTCACCAGGTACGAGTGTACAGTAAATTGTAACAGGTAGCCTGGTGAGGTTGTATTTCTTGCTTTTGACCATGGGTAAAAACTGAGCCCAAGTAGAAGGGGATGTATTCGAAGAGTTTACATTTAAATTAAAGTTTGTTCTAATTAGAATAAATATTGCATAGTGAAGTCAGTAGCGGCTGCTAAAAATTTCTCTTTAGTTATCACTCTGCTGATTGCTTGGATGCGTCCTGCGGCGAAATTCTCCGCGGGTGCCAACCTCTTCATTTCAGAGTAGCATCAGCACCCTCCGCCTTCAGTTGTTTGCTGGGTATAAATATGTCTCTGTCTTCCTCTACAGTTTTTACCCTCTAGTACCATGAAGGTTATTTCCTAATTTTTAACACATGTACTACCGCCTTGTCAGAATTTCACATACGTTCTTTACTTCGTCTATTCTGAGGAGAACCTCGTGTTTCCTTACCAGAGCACATAATTTCCAACATTCTTTTCCGATAGATTACGCATATTTTTCCCGGAATTTCTAAAACCTTGGAGCATTTCACATTGTCATACGCTTTTTCCAGGTAGACAAATCCTAGGAGCACGCCTCGATTTTTCTTCACTCTTGCTTCCACTAACAATCGCAAGTCAGAAATGTCGGGTGCCTATACCTTTCGTAGAGCCAATCTGAAGGTCATTTAACACATCCATAGTTTTCTTTGCCACTCTCCTGAGTAATATTCTAGCAGCAGCTTGAATGCATGAGCAGTTAAGCTGGATGTTACCATATTTCTTGCGCTTATCTGCCCTTTTCCATCTTCAGAATTGTATTATATTTTTCCGAAAGTCTGATGGTACGTCCCAATTCTCATAGATTGTGCTCATCAACGTGAATAGTCGTTTGCCTGGCACTTCCCCCAATGATTTTAGAAATTTAGGAGGAATGTGTTCTACCCCTCCTGGCTTATTTGATCTCAAATCTTCCTAACTATACGTTCATAGTTATATCGCCAAATCGGCTACAGCTTGTTTGCTTATTCAAGGTTACTGGAAAGTGTTTGCTTACCACTCTAAGACAAGAGATAAAGGGAAAAAAGAAAAGCAACGTTACACCACGAAGGAATTACCTGAAAGGGGCGGAAACAGGTAGATGTTATGTACATATACAGACAAGCAAATTGTTACAATTTCATAGAAATTCAAAATTGTTAAGGCTTTCGTGGCCACTTGTTGACAAACTGCCTATTGGCTTCTGTCTCGGGTTCTTCGGTCGACGTTCATCTAATGATTTTGCTGACGTTTCGCCAGCACGAGTGGCTGGCATTGTCAAAGCTTCACCCTCCATTGCCGGTGGTGAACTGGAGCCGAGCTCGCGGCCGCAGACTATACGTACCTGGCGCGCCAACGTCCGAGGGCTTCTCCGCGGTCATTTCCGGTGCGGTTCTCCTCTTGCTACCTGCGACGGTCGTTCGCTGCAGTACGGGAAGCCAGGATCCGTTTACCTTAAGGCTTTCCTCTTTCTTGTTGAAACTGTTCGCGTGTTTTTGTATTTCTACAGCTTTTCTAAACAAGCGCGTGTGATAGTGCTTCTCTACAGCCAGAACTTCCGTGTCGGCGAATTTTATTACGTGGTCGGTCTCATTCAGTGCGTGCTCTGCCACGGCCGATTTCTCCACCTGCCCCAACCTGCAATGTCGCTTATGCTCTTTGATCCTGGTGTTAATGGATCGTCCAGTCATTCCGACCGTATACCATGCAAATGCGGAAAAGTTTATGTCGGAATGACTGGACGATCCATTAACACCAGGATCAAAGAGCATAAGCGACATTGCAGGTTGGGGCAGGTGGAGAAATCGGCCGTGGCAGAGCACGCACTGAATGAGACCGACCACGTAATAAAATTCGCCGACACGGAAGTTCTGGCTGTAGAGAAGCACTATCACACGCGCTTGTTTAGAGAAGCTGTAGAAATACAAAAACACGCGAACAGTTTCAACAAGAAAGAGGAAAGCCTTAAGGTAAACGGATCCTGGCTTCCCGTACTGCAGCGAACGACCGTCGCAGGTAGCAAGAGGAGAACCGCACCGGAAATGACCGCGGAGAAGCCCTCGGACGTTGGCGCGCCAGGTACGTATAGTCTGCGGCCGCGAGCTCGGCTCCAGTTCACCACCGGCAATGGAGGGTGAAGCTTTGACAATGCCAGCCACTCGTGCTGGCGAAACGTCAGCAAAATCATTAGATGAACGTCGGCCGAAGAACCCGAGACAGAAGCCAATAGGCAGTTTGTTCATAGAAATTGATTTATACAATAGAAAGAGTTTAACAAATTGAGGAAGTCAGTAACGTGTTGGTTCACCTCTGGTCTTTATGCAAGCAGTTATTCGGCTTGGAATTAAATGACAGAGTTGCTGGATGCCCTCCTCGCATGAATCATCCCAAATTCTGTCCAATTGGCGCGTTATATCGTCAGAAATCCGAGCTGGTTGGAGCACCTTGCCCATAATGCTTCAAACCTTCTAGGTTGGGGAGATATCCGGTGACCTTGCTGGCCAAGATAGAGTTTGGACATCACGGAGACTAGCAGTAGAAACTCTCGCCGTATGCAGGCGGGCACTATCTTGCTAAAATGTAAGGCCAGATTGCTTTCCATGTAGAAGAACAAAACTAGACGTAGAATGTCGTCGACGTGCCGCTGTAAGGTCGGCGAGGATGACAACCAAAAGGGTCCTGCTATGAAAAGAAGTGGCACCCTAGACCACCACTCCTGGTTGTCGTGCCGTATGGCGAGCGACAGTCAGGTTGGTATTACACCGCTGTCCAGAGCATCTTGAGACACCTGGTCATCGGAGCTCAGTTCGCAATGGGACAATTCTACTGCAGTCAATGACACTTCAGGCCGAAGACATCTACGAGTACATGTACATCGCATCTACCGATTTCCGTCCCATTCGGATAATTCCTTCGTGGTGCGCCAATTTTTGTTTCAGAGTGTATTATCGTATACTTTCACCCGTGAAAGTTTTTGCTACTGAGTGTGTTACACCCTGCAAGCTCTATTTCCACCTACGACTTGCCTTCCATGGCTTCACTTACCGATCTGATAACAAATTTGCATACATCATAACCCTCCTTATAGATACTATCCACACATCGCTTTTCTAACAGAAGTTGCAAAAACCTTATTTTCTGTCTTGTCAGCCCCCGGATTTTTCAGCATACTTATGTGACACCACATCTCAGACGTGCCGAATCTCCTGATTTCAGATTTTTCCACAGTCGACGACTAATTTCCGTAACACGCTGTACTCCAGACGTACGTCCTCAGAAACTACTTTCTCGCATTAAGACCTATGTCAAGCATTATTAGACGAATTCTCTCTTTTCGTGTGCTAGCGTGCTTCTTAAGTCCTCCTTGCGTCGCCTGTCACGCATTACTGTACTTCGCTTCGTCTGCTACATGGGCCTCGATTTTCTTGTTTAGTTAGTCACTAATCTCAGTTATGCTGTTTTTTAGTTCTTTCGTTTTCTTCTGATTTACTGTCGGCCCACATTCTGTCCCTAATAGACTGTTCATTCCTTTCATCATGTCTTATAAATTTTTCCCCCATATCGCAGAGAATATCAGATGTATCACTAAAAATTAAACGGAACAAAAAATGATCAACAACAGAATGCAGAATGACTAATGTGATATCTCGCCATCGCAGAGCCTGTATTCGATTTCATATTCGGCCCGTGTGACACACTTTCTGGTCCAGTCGTGTACAGGGAATTACTTCGCGGCTATGGAGCCGTTCGCTGACTGTGAACGTATGTCACCAGGATGGAACAAATTTCGATGTGTTTTGGCAGTGTAACTCTGTAATCATTGTCAACTTCTGAGGTAAAATATTTATGTTACTCTGCTCTGTACCTTCAGGTTAATTTTTATGAATATTTGGTTTACTGCGGAGGATTCTTGGAAGTTCAAACATTAGGCCGAAGCTTAGTAGATAATCATATGCATATTCGTCCGCCAGTTTTCGTCCTTGCCTTCTATTTCACGTCAAGTATCAGAAACCACCGTCATTACCGGCTACAATATTTTTGTTACATAAGGGATGAGATCAGGTAAATAATTAGGCAACTGATTGCATATCCTGGGGAAACATCCACATCTACAGGTACAGCCTACATCTCAACTGCATCTGCTTCTACGTCTGCATCTATATCATCATCTACACTATCTGATCAAAGGTATCCGGACACCCTCATCTAATGCAGATGTCGTGACAGATGTGCCACCAAGAGGCCAGCAATATTTTGTTGTCAGTAGAGAAGCGGCAACAGCAGAATGAGTAGGTCAGGAGATCTCAGTGACTTTTAAAGTCTGTCAGTTACTGGATGTCACCTTGTGTATTGTGTGTGTATTTAACTAGGGACCTAGAAACGTCGGAGAGGCTTCGGCCCCACTGTAGCCTTCACTAATTCACAACCCCACAACAGGCTACAGCAGTCCACTCACCCCATCGCCTACCGCCGCCCCACATCGAACCCAGGGTTACTGTGCGGTTCGGCACCCAGTACTCCCCCCCCCCCCCTTCGCGCCTCCCCCCCTCCACCTCTCAGGAATGTCTCGTACCAGACGTGTGTAACCCCAAATGTTTGCGTGGTACAGTAATTATGGTGTACGCGTACGTGGAGAAAGTCTTTGCGCAGCAATCGCCGACATAGTGTACCTGAGACGGGCTAAGGGGAACCAGCCCGCATTGTAGTCAAAGCTTAGGAACACTTGAGATGTTGTATAGTGCGACTCCACTGGACAATGGATTACTGGGAACTAGTGATTTGGAATGATGAATCACGATGTAACCTGTGGCCACACAATGGAAGCGAGTGCCTGGAGAACGTCAGATATTTAGTGTCAACAATCAAGTACACAGGTACGGTCAGGGTGTGGTCCCTGTGTCATGAAAGGCATCTGTGAGGAAATAGTTTGTGGACAATAACACTCCTGAACCGGCAAGGCTTGCCCCGAGTCCCTTACTGAACCCAGCTGGACACGATTGGGATGAGGTAGAACGTCGAAGTTTTCTTCAGGCCCTAGGGTTCATCTTCCCTACCTTCTCTGGTTTTAGGTCTTGAGGAATAATGGGCTGCCATTCCTTCACAGACATTCAGAAACCTCATTAAAAGTGTGGCCAGCTAAGTTCAAGCCGCCATAAATGCGAGGGACGGACACAACCCATATTAATGTCCATTAGTAAGTGTCTATAGACTTTTGACTGGGTGGCGTACACCTTACGCTGTGTATTTCAAGAGTACTTCCTCATTCAGTCGTACCTGCTACGGTTTCGAGGCTGAACAGAAATACCTAAACATTCAAGTACTGGTGAAACGAGGATTTTGTAAGGTATCTCAATGGTGAGTGGACTTCACTTCCTGCATATATTTCTAACAAATCTCGGTCTGCCACTTGCCTTCCCTAGATTTCATGTGCTCCGTGAAAATATTTCGAACATGAACATGATTTTTCACTGACTGATCGTCAGTCGTGTAAACAAACAACAAAGGGTCTTCCCGCACACTTACGCAAATTTATCCCATGTTGTTGGCTGTTCAAACAACAATGGATATTTCTGCCTACTTATGCCCAATGCGTTACATGTACCTATAACTTTTTCGTTTTTTCCATCAGGTAAGTGCTAGTGTCTGGCATTTATCAAGAATTTAGTGAAATAAATTGTAACATGTACACAGTAGATGAAACAGATTCATGTACATACTACTAATAGTTTGTTGAAAATGAATAGAAATTTCTTCATGCTGCACAAAGAAAGCAAATACACCATGTGCTTATTTTTATTTTCTCTAGCCAATCAAGGATGAAACGTTCCTGTACACGATTGCGTAATTACAAACGTATTTCACCTCTGTTGCAGCAATTCCGACCATGACTAGTGTTTCAATAACACTGTGTTTTGTGGGATTACGTTAAGTCTATGTGGATTATTCCTTGGAAATTCCAAAAAGACAGTGGCCACTTTACCAGCTGGCAAAATGGTCTTTGCCTTCTTCGGTGGACTTCCACCAACCTTTGTCCATTGTTTTGACTGCCGTCTTGACTCTGGTATGTAACGATGGATCCAGATTTCATCACCATTCACAAATTAGCGTAAAACGTCTTGCGGAACGTGATTGAACATTACGAGACACGGTGTTGAAATCGTGTGCCGGATGCGATTTTGATTGACTATCTGCAATCGCTGAACCCACTTCACACACAGCTTCTTCACAGTCTATTTTCCGTGCAAGATATTATGCATTTGCTCAATTCAGAAGCCCACGGTCTCAGCAATCAAAAAAAATTTTATTCGTCCCTCTTTCATTACTATTCCACGGATTTTGTCACTAGTTTCCTTCTTGGTGACTCGAATTGAACGATCGGAGTGCACTTTGCCTTCGGTGCTCGTCCTGTCACGTTTAGATTCACTAATCGAGAAGTAAATGATAATGCAAAGTCCGCGTGAACTTAATCGAATTGTGTTTTGATTTGTGCCACAGTCCAATACTTCAGATGAAAATGTTTAATAACAGCACGAAACTTGATTTTCTCAATTTTCAATCGTAGTAGACACACTGATCAGTGCAGACGGCTGTCAAGAATGAACTGTACGCTGTACGTTGTTGAAATTTTTCATACGATCCTTGGAATAATCAAGTTTACTAACGGTAAAGGCCCAAGAAAAATGTTCCATTCTTTCATGGAAATTGACCAGACTTATGAGCCCATCATGATAACGTTGGTTATTTATCTGACCTCATTAACTCCAAATCTCAGCATTTTAAGTTAGGCTAATGCATCATCGTCTATGGTTGACTGTTGACCAAGGGCTGTGACTGATTACATAATATGCTAAATAAGTAATAGATTTACTGCTACAATTAGTACGCGTTTCGACGATATAGCCATTGTCATCGGATTAAATTGTCTTATATCGTGAAATTTGCTTGGAACATGCACGAGCCGTCTATTTGGCAGAAGCGATGTGGAAATTGTTGTCTTGGTTGCATATGTAGAAGAATACTCTTGTTGTAAGCTGCCTTAACGCACCATATGTGTTTATCATTACAGATTTCAAAATCATGGTATTTCGCAAGCCTTACAAGACAAATATGTTGACATCTTCAGTTTGTTGAGATGTGGATTGGAGACTGCGGGATGTTATGTTTTGCTTCTTATTTTTTCCCAGCTGACTGTATACTTGGAGCGGCTGCTACAGCGATCTCATTGATCTCCTACCGTAGATTATATTTCTGTGTCACAGAGACGCACCACCCAAAAGTATCAAAAGTGATTAGCAAATAATGCTTTTACGCTGAGAGTTTAATGCTTCATTAACTTGTGGTATGTTTCCTCAAAGCAATATAGAAGATTTTATAAATGTCCCATTCTAATGAAAATACTGCAAAGAACTCTACCAATGTATAACAGGAATTAGCAAAAATTACTACGATTCAAAGAATCGGATACTACAGCGATCTCATTGATCTCCTACCGTAGACTATATTTCTGTGTCACAGATACGCACCACCAAAAAGTATCAAAAGTGATTAGCAAATAATGCTTTTACTCTGAAAGTTTAATGGTTCATGAAACTACGTGGCATGTCTCCTCAAAGCAATATAGAAGATTTTATAAATGTCCCATTCTAATGAAAATACTGCAAACAACTCTACCAATGTACAACAGGAATTAGCAAAAATTACTACGACTCAAAGCATGTGCAACAAATGACTAGCGATAGGAATAACGGATGTAGTTCGCTTGAGCAGTTTTAACGATGTCGCAAATTCGAACGTATTTATTCGTTTTTTCCTGTGAAAGAAAACTGATCTTGAACAGTGTAGCTTGAACAGTGTGCCTTAAAAACAGTGCTGATTTCATATTAAAGGGTTTTTTGCATACCAAGTGTAAGAATTTTATGATATTTCAAAAAAATGGTTCAAATGGCTCTGAGCACTATGGGACTCAACTGCTGAGGTCATTAGTCCCCTAGAACTTAGAACTAGTTAAACCTAACTCACCTAAGGACATCACAAACATCCATGCCCGAGGCAGGATTCGAACCTGCGACCGTAGCGGTCTTGCGGTTCCAGACTGCAGCGCCTTTAACCGCACGGCCACTTCGGCCGGCTATGATATTTCAGAAGTGATACAGGCCTGCTGGGAGTGACTGGTAACGGCAAGATGAAAGTTATGTGGAAGAAGTGACTAAACGTGATCTTTTGTTAAATCAGGGTGATTGCAGTTGCATGTCTCACACTATAAAATGCTACGGCATTAAAAAGTTACTATTTCTGCAGCAAATTCTTCCAAGCAGAAATATTGTACTGTTGAAATAACGATGACAGAAACGTGATAACCGTTCATGTGTAAAAGTCAAGAGTAAAGAAAGAGAAAGGTAGAACTTCTTTGACACAGAAACTATGAACTGCAGAGAGATTTAAGGAATAATATTACAATACCTGGAGGACTGTTAACATGGTTTTAGGATGCGAATGAGGGAATTACACGGTTCGGCTCAGGGTGCTTTTCTACCTGACGGCCGGCCGGAGTGGCCGAGCGGTTCTAGGCGCTACAGTCTGGACCCGCGCGACCGCTACGGTCGCAGGTTCGAATCCTGCCTCGGGCATGGATGTGTGTGATGTCCTTAGGTTAGTTAGGTTTAAGTAGTTCTAAGTTCTAGGGGACTGATGACCTCAGAAGTTAAGTCCCATAGTGCTCAGAGCCATTTGAACCATTTTTCTTCCTGACGTACGTGCAGGAAAACTCTTGTAAAATGTCTGCGTTCTGGGGTTTGAAGATAATTAGGTACTGAGAAACTCTAGACTTAACATGTTGCCTTCCAAAGTTTACGCTGCCAATCCAATCCATCAAGAGATCGTTACTGTGAGCTCGTCTCTGCGTCAGTGAGAACGGCATCGGAGCCGTGTGACGCGTCAGCATTGTGATCACGTCAGACAGCTCATCTGCGCAGATTGCGAGGGCCACAATGTGGTTCTGGGAAGCAGCGGCAGAGATTAGTACACACTCGCACGTGTAAGTAACCCCATTAGTTATCTCTGGACGCGCTGGGAGGAAGAGGCGAGGCAGCAAAATAATTGTATTTGTCGAAGGTGTGTGTTGGCACCCCTGACAAGCGAGCTTCAGATCTTTATCCGCGGCCGCTACAAGAAGAGCTCTGATTGTTAGCGCTGGCCGGGGCAGCGCGTGTAATTCATCTTGATTAGGCGACAGAACGGAAACGAAAACGAGAATGGGCCCTCCTCGGGAGGCGGCGGACAAAGCGCGCCGCATTCCGGCCCACTCCGACGTGTCATCGTCATTAGCATTATCGATCGGTTTTCAATCAATCCGGCGGAGCGGGCGCGACTACGCGACTGCGACTGCGCGCACCTGGCACGCATGGCACGCCGAGGTCACGGCGCCAAGTCGCCCCCGCGTCCAAACAACACGCCGCTTAGCGCCTCCCGGCGGCATACGTCACCCCACGCATCGCACCCACCAGCGTCCGTAAACCGACTGGAATGCACCATACAGCTAATCAGCTATCACACGTTGAAGTTCCTCCTATTTTCCGTGCTTTCTAAGAAAAACTGGAGAGTACTTTCGCCACATAGAAGACACCGTTATTTAGTTTCGTTATTAGCCCGGCAGTGGGGTGTGGGGGTGTTACACCCTGTGCGACGACTTTCTGTAGTCAATTACACTACTGGCCATTAAAACTGCTACACCAACAAGAGATGCAGATGATAAACAGGTATTCATTGGACAAATATACTAGAACTGACATGTGATTACATTTTCACGCAATTTGGGTTCATAGATCCTGAGAAATCAGTACCCAGAACAACCTTCTGTGGGCGTAATAGCGGCCTTGATGCGCCTGGGCACTGTCACACAGAGCTTGGATGGCGTGTACAGGTACAGCTGCCCATGCAGCTTCAACTCGATTACACAGTTCATCAAGAGTAGTGACTGGCGTATTGTGACGAGCCAGTTGCTCGACCACCATTGACCAGACGTTTTTAATTGGTGAGAGATCTGGAGAATGTGCTGGCCAGGGCAGCAGTCGAACATTTTCTGTATCCAGAAAGGCCCGTACAGGTCCTGCAACATGCGGTCGTGCATTATCCTGCTGAAATGTAGAGTTTCGCAGGGATGGAATGAAGGGTAGAGCCACGGGTCGTAACACATCTGAAATGTAACGTCCACTGTTCAAAGTGCCGTCAATGCGAACAAGAGGTGACCGAGACGTGTAACCAAACGCACCCCACACTATCACGCTGGGTGACACGCCAGTATGGCGATGACGAATACACGTTTCCAATGTGCGGTCACCGCGATGTCGCCAAACACGGATGCCACCATCATGATGATGTAAACAGAACCTGGATTCATCTGAAAAAATGACGTTTTGCCATTCGTGCACCCAGGTTCGTCGTCGAGTACACCATCACAGACACTCCTGTCTGTGATGCAGCGTCAAGGCTAACCGCAGCCGTGGAGCTGATACTCCGTGCTGCTGCAAACGTCGTCGAACTGTTCGTGTAGATGGTTGTTCTCTTGCAAACGTCCCCATCCGTTGACTCAGGGATCGAGATGTGGCCGCACGATCCGTTATAGCCATGCTAATAAGATGCCTGTCATCTCGACTGCTAGTGATACGAGGCCGTTGGGATCCAGCACGTCGTTCCGTGTTACCCTCCTGAACCCATCGATTCCATATTCTGCTAACAGTCATTGGATCTCTACCAACGCGAGCTGCAATGTCGCGATACGATCAACCTCAATCGCGATAGGCTACAATCCGACCTTTGTCAAAGTCGGGAACATGATGGTACGCATTTCTCCTCCTTAGACGAGGCACCACAACAACGTTTCACCAGGCAACGCCGGTCAACTGATGTTTGTGGGAAAAATCGGTTGGAAACTTCCCTCATGTCAGCACGCTGTAGGTGTCGCCACCGTCGACAAGCTTGTGTGAATGCTTTGAAAAGCTAATGATTTGCATATAACAGCATCTTCTTCCTGTTGGTTAAATTTCGCGTCTGTAGCACGTCATCTTTGTTGTGTAGCAATTGTAATGGCCAGTAGTGTACTATATGGCATGTCACACTGTTTTGTGGTACCTGGTAGCTGCTACGAGATGTGAGACGAGTGATCCAAACGTGATTTCGTGAGAACCTGTTGAAACAAATTTTAGCATGCTGTGAAATCCCTACAAATTCAAGGTAGCTATTTCACTGCTTTTTTGTGCGTATTTTGCGTAAAGTATAAGATTTGATCGTATAATTAATAACAAAAATTGTTATATATGGATTGTTATGGGCCATAAGGGGACAAAGTGGTATCACTGATTGATGACGTACTTGAAGAGGGGCCAACTGATGCCGAAGATGGAGATGGTGCTGTTATTGTCAGTGCTGTTTTCGTCATCATCAGAGGAGGAAGGAGATGAAAAAGATGAAGTTGAGATCATTGACAGTTTTTATCTGGGAAAAGATGGAACGAGTAAACGAAGAAAAAAAATTCCACCACCTAATGTTAGAACAAGGTCGCACAATATTATTAGCAACCTTCCAGGCTTCGCCGGAGATGCCAAAGAATGTGCTATACCATTAGAGTGTTTAAATCTCTTTACATTTTTTGGTATTATTGAACAAATTGATTTAGAGTCAGACAGAGTAGTATTCGTAAAAAGAAAGTACAATGAATCTGGAAAACCTTTCGGGATCTAACGGAATTGGGATAAAGACTTTTTTGGGCTGTTAGTCCTTTCGAAGACTGATATTACTCTTTCCATGCCCTTGTATTGATGAGAAAGATATTCGAGCAACCTGCAAGAAAGTAGGAAGATTGGCACCAATTAGAGTCGTTCTCGACTAGTTTCTGAGAAACTGTAGAAGACTTTTCTCCGTCAGTGAATATGTAACAGACTAAATACCTGAAATTTGCATGTGAAATTAATAACTAAGTCCATTTTATTTTTGCCACTGAACGTTAATATAAGACAATAATATTAATCCATAGTAATAACTTACGTTGATTAAACCACTAATTTCAATGTTAAAATATTTAAAATATGTAAAAGAAAAACTGTACCCACACACCACTAGCGTTAGAATTCCAGACCACATCACTGCCGGGTTAACTAGACATATTTCAGCACTTTATGTTCTATCTTCAGTGCAATTTTTGTGTATCTTTCTGAAGAATTATCGATATCTTTTAACCTGATGTTTTGCGTATATGATCTTTTTCCTCAAAACTTTTTACTCCTGCTAAGAAGCGATTACTAGGCCATAAATATTTTACGTTAGTTTACATCCGGTATATAGTGCAGGCATATGTCACTGGCATGAAGTATCACATGTTGTTTACTTACAATACGATAAAAGAGTTAGGTGTAAGAGACTAAATTAGAAAATAATACGAGTGTATATTTCTTCGTATACCTCACATGACGTTATTAGTTGCATATGCCTGTAGCTTTATATGTACATATATCCTACAGCCTACAAACAACCAAAAGTTTTCTATTTTTCATTTTTAGTCCATTTCAAACTGAGAATGGCTATACATCGCGTCGTTTTCGGTGTTAATTACGGTTTTATTTTTGATCCTGTGGTATTGCTATCCTTGTTTGCGACATGTTAAAGCACTTATTTCTTTTGCTGCTGTTACACATGACTTTGATATAATTAATCAGCAAAGCATTTAGTGACTCGTTATAGCTACGTTCAAAAATGGTTCAAATGGCTCTGAACACTATGGGACTTAACTTCTGAGGTCATCAGTCCCCTAGAACTTAGAACTACTTAAACCTAACTAACCTAAGGACATCACACACAGCCATGCCCGAGGCAGCATTCGAACCTGCGACCGTAGCGGTCGCGCGGTTCCAGACTGAAGCGCCTAGAACCGCTCGGCCACCGCGGCCGGCTATAGCTACGTGATGTTCATTTCTTTCGTTTTTCGTGACTCATAAGGCGAGCTTCTGAACGATCGATATTGCTTTGTGAAACACCCTTTAGTCGCTTTTTGGGACGTAGTGCGTTAGAGAGAATGGGAAATTGCCTGTTCGCTCTTCTTTTTATGGACCTACCGGGGAGGGAAGAGCATAACCACAATCCGGTGACCTACCTTTGCTCACGCTTCTTAACGTCCACACTGTTACACACGCAGAACACAATTATCTCTTAATACGGTTCTGCTGCACCTGGATGTGGTACACACATTTAATATCTGTCCGTAACCCTCCTGATTTAACAATAACCATCAATTTTATACCACTGAAATACTAGTTCAATGATCTGCGATTTTTCTATCCCCTACAACACTGAAACTATTAGTCCCAGTGGAAAAATGAACAGGGCCCTTTTTTGTAGCAAATCATACGTGGTTTAATTTTGTACTGGGCAGTATTTTCGCTACATGACGCCAATCTAAAGAAGTGACCGTTGGAGCTCCCCACCCCCCCTCACACCCCACGCTCATACCCCACCGGCCAGATATTTTAGTATGTTATTCATTATACACCCCCTCCCCTGCACTGTACAAAAATTTGCGACCATACGAGTTTTTCACCAGTCGTAATTTTTGGTCTTCGTGGACTGGGCTAAACATGTCTTCTCATTCTAACAGCTAAGCATAAATCTTGTGTTAGAAGTAAGGTAACTTACTGCTGAAAATAAGACATGTCATGTATAGTATTTACAAGAAACCTTAAAAAAATGGGTGAGACATCCAAGAACAGACAGAATTGACATAGCGACTGACGCTGCAAAGTATTTATCAGTGTAAAATTCAATATAGAAATAACAGTATAAGGTGTCACAACGAGCTACCAAAAACTGGAACGTTAAATCTAATACTACAAAAAAGCGGCAATATAAATCAGCAGTCATGAAAAACAATAAGAGGAAATATCACAATTCACATCAAGGCATTTTAAATATGAAAGTCACTAACGTTTAAGACACACTAAAACAAAAATATTACTACATAAAATATCAAGGGATATGAAACGTGAAGGCTCTAACATTTACGAAACTCACTAATTGCGAAATTCATAGCAATAGCTGTCAACGAAACATATACATTCTTTAGCTACGATCGTGATACAGTTAGGTTGCAATAAACTGCAATATCGCAAAAGACATTCGCCGCGAACCATAAAAAAAATGGGCAGGGGAAACATTTTTTCACTGCTTAGTGAGTGTGCGTAGGTTAACTACTGGCCTCTTAATCTGCCTTTTGGAAATTATCACCTTCACCATATTGCATGACTGTCACGATCAGGAGACAATTGCTCGATGACACCCAGGCTCTGTAACAATCAGAATCCGTAAAAATCGGACATGAAATTTTCTGCTAAAGTCAGAGTTTATGTCTATGTACCGACTTAATTTTTTTTTTTTTTTAATTTTTGATTGCAGTTTGGTTTTAGAAATTTAAAAGGCGAGTTGTCGTCTCCTTTATCTTTTTACTCGGAGCCATTGGACGATAAAGTAATGTAATTAGTGTAATCTTGAGAATTGTTTGCAATAATAAGTAATTGTGACTTAACTGTGTTTTATTTGAATGTACTGTATGTATTTACATAGCCTTATGATCTAAATGAAGAAGTTTTGTATATATTTTTCAGCCTGTTAAACTGGTTGGAAGTGGTCGGTTTGGTGACGCAACGAACGATCCCATAAGCGCACCATCGTTTTCAAGTTAAGATATACATCATTCGGACGTGCAGTTTATAATATTAACGAAATGCAATCATTATTACTATTATCATGCAAATTATTATTTGCATTGATACGCAACATAAAACACGTTTTTGTGTCACCAAGCTTTACCATTCTCCAACAAAGACTTCTGTGCCTGATGACTCATTTTCAAAGATGATAGGTATTTCATTAACTTAGAATAATAGACGCAGTAGGAGAACTTACATTTCAACTCATTAATTCTAAATCCTAAATTTTCATGATTTAATTATTCTCTTTCTGTCATCGCTTCGACTAATATCCGAAGTAGTGCCGGAGGAAACTGACACCATGAATCCTGCAGGGCTGTCCATAAATCTGGAAGAGTACAAGGGGGTGGAGATGTCTTCTGAACAGCACGTTGCAAGGCATCCCAGATATGCTCAATAATGCCCATGTCTGGCGAGTTTGGTGGGTAGCGGAAATGTTTAAACTCAGAAGAATGTTCCTGGAGCCACTCAGTAGCAATTCTAAACGTGTAGGGTGATGACAGGATACTTGCGTACGTGCCACATGTCAGACTAGTATCTAGACGCACCACGCCATTACAGAGCCTCCACCAGCTTGAACTGTGACCTGCTGACATGCAACGCCCATTGATTCACGAGGTTGTATCCATAAACGTACACATCCATCCGCTCGATACAATTTGAAACGAGACTCGACCGACAAGGCAACATGTTTCCAGTCATGAACCGTCCAATGTGTTGACGGACCCAGGTGAGGCGTAAGGCTTTGTGTCGTGCACTCATCAAGAGTACACGATAGGCCTTCGGCTCCGAAAGCCCATATCGATGAGGTTTCGTCGAATGGTTTGCACTCTGACACTTTTTGATGCCCCAGCACTGAAATCAGCAGAAATTTGAGGAAGGGCTGCACCTCTGTCACGTTGAACCATTCTCTTCAGTCGTAGTTGGTACCGCTCTTGCAGGATCTTTTCCCGGCTGCAGCGATGTTGGAGATTTGATGTTTTACCGAATTCCTGATATTCACGGTACACTCGTGAAATGGTCGTACGGGAAAATCTCCACTTCATCGGTACCTCGGAAATCCTGTGTCCCATCGCTTGTGCGTCGACTATAACAATACGTTGAAACTCACTTAAATCTCGATAACCTGCCGTTGCAGCAGCAATAACCGATCTAACAACTGCGCCAGACACTTGTTGTCTTATATAAGCGTTACCGACCGCAGCGCCGTATTTTGCTTGTTTACATATCTCTGTATTTGAATACACATGGCTATACCAGTTTGTTTGGAGCTTCAGTGTAAGTTGAATCTCGTTATTTACTGTAATTCCTGATGTTGCAGTTTTAACGGATAACTCTGTGAACAGCTGTACTAAACTTTGGAGGCGGGGTTTTTCTCATTTGCGAGAAGAGTGCGTACACGAAAATGCTCGAAAGACTGGTGGCTGTCAAAAGAGTTCTCTCCATATCAGCAAAACGACTCCGAGGAGGAGGTTCGTCGGTCGGAGCAGGTAGTCCTTTGTCTCTGCGCCACTTATCCCGCCCACAATCGGCGCCGCCAACTAATTGAAGGCCTGGCGACGAGAAAATCGGAAATTGCGATAATCGACGTGAAAGAGTGGTCGACTGGCTCGTAGACCGACCTGCCTTCCGATCCGATAACGGCGGTGTGGCGCCGCCTGCCTGCCGATGCGGATGGGGAACCTGCCTGCAGCGGACCACTGCCACAGCGCCACAAATGGTAAGTCAACGCTATAAATGAATATCTCGCGCTCCTTTCTGACACAGAAGAGCTGGTATTTACTGAGTGTATGCAATTTTCATAAATGGAGAGATAGATACTGAGCCATGGCCGTCTCAAATCGAACCTGTTGTACCATAGTAATCAATCTCGTCGTACCAAAGACCTTTGGCAGCGTGCTTCGCGAGTTTTGTACTCTGATCACAGCAAGGAGTGCGGTCGAGCCTACGGGAGAAGTGTGAGAGTCTTCCTCCAGGAGGCAGCTCTGAGAGTCAGTGCGGCTAGATACAGCAACGCATGTGCAACATGTAGCCGATGGTAGTGGGGCATTTCATGGTTGTGCTGTCTTGAGAAGAAACTTTTTTTTCTGCTATACATGCCCATGATCTATTTGAATTTGATTCGTTGCTGGCGTAAGCACCATGGTAAACGTCAAAACTACAACCGCATCAGAGCGACTGTACGCCGGTGGTTGTTACTGGCGAAGATTCGCGTCTGAGAACATTGAACACTGTGTTCCCTAATATCTAGTTGGCTCCTGGTCGTGCTCCGATTATAGCCATACGCCGGTTGCTGTTTCAGTTAATTGATCTGCTCCTTCTCTCTGAAACAAACTCAAGCTACCCTTATGTACGCTCAGTTATGTTTTCTGATCATGATCTGTCATCTGTTGAAATTCGTTTTTTAAAATTTCACTCTAGACTTCACGGAATTTTACTAATCGCAGTGGTTCAGCTAAAGTTTTTACTTATTGTTCAAAACTGCTATGTCATAGAGAACTTGACTGCGTGCTTATCATCGTAATTGGTGTGTTCTGGTATCACGAACGGTTTCCACTATTGTTTATAAATATCACTCTCCTATTTTCTATACGGTGTTTCGTCGGTTCGTGTGATGGCGGAAGAAGCTGTTTGTATTCGTTCTGTCGAGAGTGATTTGCCTACAATTATTTTCACTTAAAAGGATATATCACTTGCAGAATTTACATGTAGTAAAATACGTTCCTTTTATTTGGCAGATGTTAGTTTACTAACTGTAATCCTTGTCACAAAAAAGATCAAAAATATGTTTTTGTCTTCACGTTACGTGACTTTTTCGATTAAGTAAAATTATTTTTTTGCATTTTAATTGACCCAATATAAACTTTGATTTAGTTGAGATTCAAGTTAAGTTACAAGAAGTTGAGCCATTTTTCCTTTAAGGTTTATTGTGTTATCAGATCACATTTGTTGTAAATAAAAGTAAACTTGTTTGCATCCTATTTTTTAACTTTCAAAAATGGCTCAAAAAAATGGCTCTGAGCACTATGGGACTCAACTGCTGAGGTCATAAGTCCCCTAGAACCTAGAACTACTTAAACCTAACTAACCTAAGGACATCAGACACATCCTTGCCCGAGGCAGGATTCGAACCCGCGACCGTAGCGGTCGCGCGGTTCGAGACTGTAGCGCCTATAACCGCTCGGCCACTCCGACCGGCTTTTAATTTTGCAAAAGGCACTATTTGGTTGTTGTAACATGTCAAATTTCCTCTCAACACGTCTCTGTGCTAAAATAAATATCCTATAAGAAATTTAAATTTGTTTTCTGGGAAACCAGGTCTTACCACTATCCAGTTCTTGCTTACCTTGCCCAACAATTAATTAACTGGATACAGACACATAAAAAATTAGTCCTCATCAGAATACGCCACTATAAAAGCATATAACACTCCGTTTGGCGAGAAAGAGACTCAAATAATTTCTGCACGTGTGCCACACCCAGCCGAAGCCATTTACTGGTGATTAGACCTCGCAGAGCTACCAAGTAGTGAGTACGTTGACTGCTACTGCCGGCCGAAGTGGCCGTGCGGTTAAAGGCGCTGCAGTCTGGAACCGCAAGACCGCTACGGTCGCAGGTTCGAATCCTGCCTCGGGCATGGATGTTGGTGATGTCCTTAGGTTAGTTCGGTTTAACTAGTTCTAAGTTCTAGGGGACTAATGACCTCAGCAGTTGAGTCCCATAGTGCTCAGAGCCATTTGAACCATTTTTTGACTGCTACTCTGAAGTCACTGTTCCACATTGTCCTAGACATTTTCTGTGGGATAGAGTGGTTTAGAGGGAAGACGAGTTGCGATAGGCTGCCCGAGTGTTCACCCAACCAGGAATGTATGTACACAGAGCTGTGGACATAGCTGTAATTATTTTTGCAGTGTCTGTAGCATACACATCATGAAGGCGTAGGACAAAGGAGAATACACATTCATCGGTAGTGTTATAATAAACATCCTTGTTCATGTTCACAGCAACCTGAATGACGCGGTCCAAGTCACTGTACGAAAAATCCCCCAAAATATCACAAAATCGCCTCCGACGTAAATATGCCTTCCACACACTGCGGATTAATCTCCTTTGAGCCGCTGGTGCACAGATTGCCTTGCATCATTTAAACGAGGAGCGGCCACTGCGGCATGAGTGCTATAGCGCTCAACATTGCTGCAAATTTCCCCCACCACCACGACTCGCTGTCCGTGCGCGAGGTTGGGAAAAGAGGAAAATGCAAATGCACCGCATCTAAATGGCAGTTCAGTCGCACTACATATGACTTGGTTTTAATGTTTCACCTTTCGCAACAACTTAGGTCACATATGCATTTTCAGAATAATTTATTTTTGGTGCACTGAAGATGTAATACAGTTTTTATCCGATACAGACTGTCGCCATACGGACAGATGCAGACAATGTCATAGATTTTTGCACTCAGGTTACCATGTAATCGTGACTTACAGAGTTTCTTAATCGAAAAAAGATCTTTCACACAAATATGTCGGCTGAAATATTGTAGCAGTTCTGTAACCTTAGTATGCAGATGTGGAAACTGTACCTGAAGAAAACAATGTAGACATCCTGGATAGTTGTAACGTAAAAAGATTTGGCATTGAAATGAAAAGTAGCTTGAAACTCCCTGGAAGATTAAAACTGTATGTTGCACTGCGACTCGAACTCAGAACCCTTGCCCGCATCTCGTGGTCGTGCGGTAGCGTTCTCGCTTCCCACGCCCGGGTTCCCGGGTTCGATTCCCGGCGAGGTCAGGTATTTTCTCTGCCTCGTGATGGCTGGGTGTTGTGTGATGTCCTTAGGTTAGTTAAGTTTAAGTAGTTCTAAGTTCTAGGGGACTGATGACCATAGATGTTAAGTCCCATAGTGCTCAGACCCATTTGAACCATCAGAACCCTTCCAATTTCGCAGGCCAGTGCTTTACCGACTGAGCTACTAAAGCACGGCTGCACTTCGACCCATATCTCGTCTCCTGCCTTCCAAACTTCACAGAAGCTCTCCTGCGCAGCAGAGTGAAATTTTCATTCTGGTAACATCCGCGGGCTGTGGCTAAACCATGTCTCCGCAATATCCTTTTTTCTAGGAGTGCTAGTTCTGCAAGTTTTGCAGGAGAACTTCTGTGAAGATTGGAAGGTAGGAGACGAGATAATGGCTGAGGCAGAGATGTGAGGACGGTTCTCGAGTCGTGCTAGCGTAGGTCAGTCGGCAGAGCACTTGTCGACGAAAGGCAAGGGTTCCGAGTTCGAGTCTCGCTCCAGCACACAGTTCTAATCTGTCAGGAAATTTCATATCAGTGCACACCCCGCTGCAGAATGAAAATTTCAGTCTGGGAACTACCTTACAGGTAGCTGCGTATATACAGGTGTCATTTCAGCTGAAATGGCAAAAGGTCTCAAGAACACCTCTAAACCAGACGTAAGGTTGGCAGTGACCTCGAAACGTTTAGTAAACTATCGTTGTAATTCTTAGAAGGGCACAATGAATTCTTCAAACCTCGCATTTTCTATAACAGCAGTGAACTTAGGGAACTGGACTGTGTGTGTGTCACAATGTGTCCCTTCTCTAAAGTGATTTTCTTTTTAAATATCTCCCTATAAAATCAGAAAGAATCTCTTACTGTGGGCAGTCGGCAGTCAAGTCCACTTAAAATGTGAGTCTGCAAATCATTCTGGATGTTCTAATTCTCGTTCCTGCACTCCTTTCTCCTTCATAAATTCAACAATAGCGAGTTTTTAAATCGAAAAATCGCTCCAGACGTGCCCATTGACATACCAAATATACTTTTCAATAATGTATAAAGTCCTCATACTCTCCGTTCAGTCCCATAGAAAAGTGTTTCCACTGACGGTGGAATAATGGATGTGTTTTGAGAAATTTTATAGTTCATCCCACCAATTTCTTCACGTGCTGTAGGTCTGCAAAATTAGCAGAAAGTACTTCCTGATGTACAGAACAATGAATCTGTCGATCATTTTAATTTTTTGCTGTTTCATGCTAAACTAAATATTTCAATTGCTTCTGACTGGTATTGTTATATCTTTTCATAGCAAATTTGCAGTACTCATCGGTTATGCTACAGGGTAGGACAAATAAAAGTGGCCCGGACGAGTGGATGGGACTGGACGTGAATGTATGTATATAACCATACCCTCAGGCGCGTACACCAAGTGTACATCTGCCACGTGATCCACGGCGGTTCAGAGCGTAGTGAGGACTTTGTCACTAAGAGTGGAACAGTGCAAAGGGGACGATGGTACACACAGTGGAGCAGCGGGTGTTAGTTGTGGAAAGTTAAGTGACAGCGAAGTCGCGGAAACGGTGTGGTCAGCTGTTTGCTGAAAAGTTTAATGGTGTCAAAGTACCAGCAAAGAGTGACATGCAACGCTTAATCTAAAACGACAGGATCTGCTTTGAACAAGACAAAAAACATTCCATAACGTGCCCCCACACCAGAAAATGTGACTGCAATTCTCCAGAAAAGACTTCCAGTCCTACCAAATCAGCCCCACGTCTGTCACAAGTGACCGGCATATCACGCCTATCATTCAGACGAATAATCCACCTGGACCTCCAAATGCAGCCCTGTCGACTGTCCCTTATTCATGCATTAAAACCAGAACATGCTCCTCAGAGCCTCCAGTTTTGTGAGTGGCAGTTAACTGAGATAACAATGAATGGCTTGGACGTGGATCTGTTTAAAGTCTGGTTACACCTGAGTGTTTATGTAAAGCGGACAGCGGAGAATCCGCATAATTTCCACGAAACACCGCTGCATGATCAGAAGGTTTGGGTTTGGTGTGCATTATTGGTCCCATCTTCTTTTATAAGGCGCTGACTCTGTCACGTTACATTGCCAACATTTTGAAACCATTTGTGGGGGCATTAACGGAGGAGGAAAAGTCCTCAAGTTCCTTCCATACCTTGGAGCACTTTTACACAGTCACCACGCCTTACAGAATTATTAGCAGAAGTCAGTTTGGTCTCGAAGCTAGCTGGCCACCTAGGTCAGCTGATCTGTCAGTGAGCGATTACTTTGCGGGGGGACACCTCAAGTCTAAGGTTTATCGCAGCAACCCTCATTGTCTTCCAGAACTGCAGCAGAAAGTTTTGGGTGACGCTGCAGCAGTTCCAGCAGTCCAGCTTCGATCCGCCTTCAGTAACTTATTGATCAGGTTAGTATTTCCTTTCTTCTTCTGTGTTTCTTTGTACTCTGGAACTCTGTTCTCATGGCCACTTTTATTTGCCTCAGCCGGTATATACTGAGAATTCTCATCCATCTCTTGTCATTCCCATTCATTTTTAAAATCTTGTGACTATACATCGACAGACAGCCTTTTTTTGTGCAAGCAGCTACTGGACCTGTAAACTTCCCTTACCATACGTACAAATAGCGAAGGGTAAAGAGAGCTGACACCATGATTCTGCCGAACTGAGGAGAGCTGTGCCGACCGAAAAATGCCACACCTCAGTACTAAACGAAATGTCGTGCTGCACCGAATAGTTACGGGAAGGACCGAATATACCCGAGATAGGCTGAGGATTGGTCGACATTCGACCGCACACCGGACACCCCCCCCCCCCCCCCCGGCCGGCCCTGCTTTCAACAGAGACAAAATGTCTAGTGAGACAGATACAGTGTTGTTTAGCCCTTTGAAGGTGTGCAGCTTCGTGTGACGCGGTAGTCAAAGACCTTTTGCGAGTCAGTCGAACACAAATACAGACTGGATGTGGTTCCCTTAGCAATGTTTGCTCGCTAACAGATTGGGATGGACCTACATTCAATGACAGCAGCAATTCATGTCGGTTTGAAACAGATTGTCATGGACGTGACACACGTCTCCGTTCTATGCCGGATGGAATCATCTTACGACCACTTTTCTTATGCTGTCCCATACGACTGCATGGAGCACATCGTCTCCTTCTCGACACGCTGCCCAGTCCGCTTTAGCACCCCAACGATCAAGCTCCTTAATTCATGGCGCGGTCATGCGTGCGCCCAAGTAAGATAGCTACTTTCTGTCAATCTGTCACGTATCTGTGACACTTAATATTACTGCGCTAATTGCATACAACTTCAGGAAGCTTAGTGCCACAAACAGGTCTATGACAAACAAACCAATTATGAATCTGATGAAAAGAAGCCGAAATTGGATTGATGGTCAGTTGACTCCGCGTCTGTATCTTGAAGTAGGACGCGATTGTTATCTGACGGTAGACAGTTCATAAGTTGTAGCTAAGGAAATATAAGGTCTGAAAATTACATTCGTCGGCACTTGGTGAATTTAATTGACATTGACAATTACTTAACCAGGCACTACCTCTCACCACGGACGAGAGACGCGAATGCCTTTGTTAACAGGACGAGATCGCTTACAGACCCTCTCCTGTGCTCGTGACCGTATGGTTGTATCCTAAACGACTGGAAAACCGTGGGCTGGTTACATGAGTCTCGATTTCAGTTGGTACGAGCTGATAGTAGGGTTCGTGTGCGACGCGGACCTCACGAAGCAACGAAAAAAGCATGCCAAATTCAGAAGAACGCAAAATCCCCAAGACGCTAAGTTTCACGGAAGCTCAAAATTTAGTGCGGACGTCAATGCGAGATGCTTTTAATAGTTTCCACAATGAAACATTGTCCAAAATGTCCCAAAATATGATAGAAAACCCAAAGAGATTCTGGTCGTATATAAAGTACACCAGTGGCAATAAACAGTCAATACCGTCACTGCGCGATAGCGATGGAAATGTTACCGATGATGGAGCCACTAAAGCGGAGTTACTAAATACAGTTTTCCGTAATTCCTTCACGAAAGAAGACGAAGTAAATAGTCGAGAATTCGAAACCAGGACAGCTGTTAGCATGAGTGACATAGAAGTAGATATCTTAGGTGCTGCGAAACAACTCAAATCACTTAAGAAAGGCAAGTCTTCCGATTCAGATGGCATACCAATCAGGTTCCTTTAAGAGTATGCAGACACAATAGCGCCTTTCTTAGCAATCGTATACAATCGCTCACTTGACGAAAGGTCTGTTCCTAAAGACTGGAAACTAGCACAGGTCACACAAATATTCAAGAAAGGAAGTAGGAGTAACCCATTGAATTACAGACCCATATCACTGACCTCAATCTGCAGTAGGATTTTGGAGCATATACTGTACTCGAACATTATGAATCACCTTGAAGAAAATGACTTATTGATACATAACCAACACGGATTCAGGAAATATGGTTCTTGTGCAACACAGCTAGCTCTTTATTCCCATGAAGTAATGAGTACTGTCGACAAGGGATCTCAGATTGATTCCATATTCCTAAATTTTCAGAAGGCTTTTGATACCGTTCCTCACAAGCGACTATTAATTAAATTGCGTGAATATGGAGTATCATCTCAGTTGTGTGACTGGATTCGTGATTTCCTCTCAGAGAGGTCACAGTTCGTAGTGATAGACGGCAAATCATCTAGTAGAACAGAAGTGATATCTGGCGTTCCGCAATGTAGTGTCATGAACCCTCTGCTGCTCCTGATTTACATAAATGATCTAGGTGGTAATCTGAGCAGCCTCCTTAGATTGTTTGTAGATGACGCTGTAATTTACCGTCTAGTGAAATCATCAGATCTAGAGAGAATTTCTGTGTGATGCGAAAAGTGGGCAATGGGCACTAAACAAAGAAAATTGCAAGGTCATCCACATGGGTATTAAAAGAAATCCGATAAATTTTTGGGTTTACGATAAATCGCACAAATCTAAGGGCTGTCAATTCGACTGAATACCTAGGAATACAATTACGAACAACTTAAATAGGAAAGACCACATAGATAATATTGTGGGGAAGGCGAAACAAAGATTGCGCTTTGTTGGCAGAACACTTAAAAGCTTCGACAAACCCACTAAAGAGACAGCCTACACTTATCCATCCTCTGCTGGAATATTGCTGCGGTGTAGGATCCTTACCAGGTAGGGTTGACGGAGGACATCGAAACAGTGCAAAGAAGGCCAGCTCCTTTCGTGTTATCGCGCAATATGGGTTAGAGTGTCCCTAATATGATGATATGATACGCGAGTTGGAGAGGCAATCGCTGAAACGAAGGCGGTTTTCTTTGCGGCGAGATATATTTATGAAATTTCAATCACCAACATTCTCTTCCGAATGCGAAAATATTTTGTTGACACCCACCTACGTAGCGAGACATGATTATCATAATAAAATAAGAGGAATCAGAGCTCGAACGGAAATATTTAGGTGTTCCTTTTTCCCACACGCCATTCGAGAGTGTAATGGTAGAGAAGTAGTATGAAAATGTTTCGATGAACCCTGTGCCAGGAACTTAAGTGTGAATTACAGAGTAACCATGTAGATGTAGATGTAGTAGCCATGGACCGAAATTGTCAACAAGGCGCTGTGCAAGCTGGTGGTGGCTCCATAATGGTGTGCGTTCTGTCTATATGGAATGGACTGGGTCCTCTAGTCCAACTGAACCTACCATTGACTGAAAACGGTTATATTCGTCTGCTTGGAGACCATTTGTAGCCGTTGATGGACTTCATTTTTACGGATGATAAAGCCCTATGTCAGTGGGTCACAATTGTTCGCGACTGGCTGAAGAACATTCTGGACTGGTCGAGTATATGATTTGGCCAATCACATAGACCGACATGAATCCCATCGAACTTTTATAGGACATAATCGAGAGGTCGCTACGTGTATCAAATCCTGCACCGGCAATATTTTCGCAATTATGGACGGCCGTAGAGGCAGCATGGCTCAATACTTCTGCAGAGGACTTCGAATGACTTCTTGAGTCCATTCCACGTCGAGTTGCTGCACTAGGCCGGGAAAAAGAAGATACGACACGGTATTAGGTGTTGTGGATTGGCAAGACAGCCAATCCACTAGGAGGAAGCCGAAAGGCACGCGTTTAAGCTCACGCAGGCTGGCGTGAGGTCTGGAACAGGACACGGAAATGAGACTAGTAAAAAACGTACGTAGCTTCTGGAATACTTAACTTTAATCCATAATTGGTGAACATCGCTCTTGACGGTACATGTTTTACAGCATCAATAGTGACTGGTAATGGCGCCTTGCTAGGTCGTAGCAAATGACTTAGCGTAAGGCTATGCTAACTATCGTCTCGGCAAATGAGAGCGTAATTTGTCAGTGAACCATCGCTAGCAAAGTCGGCTGCACAACTGGGGTGAGTGCTAGGAAGTCTCTCTAGACCTGCCGTGTGGCGGCGCTCGGTCTGCAATCACTGACAGTGGCGACACGCGGGTCCGACGTATACTAACCGACCGCGGCCGATTTAAAGGCTACCACCTAGCAAGTGTGGTGTCTGGCGGTGACACTACATTAGGAGGTATCCCGTGACTTTTGTCACCTCAATGTAACTTCGAGTGTTGAGAAGATATTTTTGGAGATATTCATTCGGAGTGTTGTATGCAGGTGAAATAGGAAGACAAAAGATTCAAACTAGGAAGGAGTACAAACTTTGGAAATTTAGTACTCCATGGGTAGACCGAGAAACTAATGAGGAGGTACTGAATCGAACTGGGTATAAAAAAGATTTATGGTACGATTTGACTAAAATAAGTGATGGGTTGACAGGATGTCACAGGGCCATCAGTTTGTTAATGGAGGGATGTGTGAAAGGTAAAAATTGTAGAGTGAGGCCAAGGTTTGACTAAAGTAAGTAGATTCAAATGGATATAGCATGAAGTAATTATCTAGAAATGAAAAGTCTTATACAGGACAGACATGCGTGGATAGTTTTATCAAGCCAGTCTACGGATTGCAGACCACAACAAAGAACAAGACTACGACGAAGACAGTGAGAAGACTCAAAAGACTGACGTCTTCCTTTTTTTTCTTCTACTGCATGTGCCTTTGTCCCGTACACGCCCAGGGACGAAACTGTTATTTACGGATTTGGTATGGCTAGTTTAAGGTTTGCCCACATGCCCTCCTGTTGCCAGCCTGTTACTCCCTTAGATGGAATATCTGTTGCCCATCTGTCTGCATGTAGTGTCAGTCATGTGAAGGTGAGCGGAAGTTTTCGAAATGTTTGCGAATCTGTAATTGAGGCTGGACTTGGAGAACATCCCAATATTAAGCTAGTGAGCTCTGGGAAACCGCCTAAAAACCACATCAATGGCGGGAGGCACACCAACCCTAGTCGTTCATCCGGCGGGCGGACTCGAGACAGGGTCAGCCCATCTCCCCGTCTCGGACAGGTACTTTGTATTACATACAACCACAACTGAACCACAAACGAAAGAGAGGCTCATTGATTAATTCATGGGGGTAAACGGATGTACCCAAGTAAAATTCTATCTAAAGATGTTAGTTGCAATACTATGATACTATGAAAGAAGTCATCAACGCATAAAAATGGTTCAAATGGCTCTGAGCACTGTGGGACTTAATTTCTGAGGTCATCAGTCCCCTAGAACTTAGAACTACTTAAACCTAACTAACCTAAGGGCATCACACACATCCATTCCCGAAGCAGGATTCGAACCTGCGACCGTAGCGGTCACGCGGTTACAGACTGTAGCGCCTAGAACCACTCGGCCACGCTGGCCGGCCATCAACACATATCAGCACATCATCTACTCGACACGATGGCATCACAACTCAAATCATGAAATGTGTAACTGACCCACTGTTGTCAACTATGATACATAGTTTCAGCCACTCCTTGTCCCCGAAGACAGGAAACAAGGAATTAAGCCACTACCAAAAAAGGACGTTCCCACAGCGCCCTCTAATTAACGATTAATTTACACGTGTCCTGCACTGTACAAGATCTTACAACATTAATTCCTCTACCAACTAACAAACTCCATTACTGCAAACATTTTACTACAAGAATACTAACCAATCTTCCACAAACATCGCAGCGCAACATCCGACTTAAGAGGAGGTTTACTATCTTCGGCCCGAAAAAGCATGTTCTTTGAGAATTTTTTTCTCAGGACGTGTTATAGATATAAATGTCAAATTTTGTCAAGATGTTTATTGATGTTTCTTCTATAAACTGGAATTTTTTCGATTGAAAATGTCGAAGAACAAAGGCGGAATGCCGTCGGAAGTAAACAAAATTTCGGTGTATACCTCCACGCGCGGTATGTCACAGATGTAACGGCTCGTCTGAAATCAAAATTGAGTTGACGTTAGCGAAGTATATAAGATTATTTAGGAGTTGTACCTCGCTTAAGTTATTTGGACCATAGGAAACAAAATGGCGGCCATTTGAAAAAAAACATAGGCTTTTTTTTTCATCGAGTTTTCGACTTCGTCCGCCAAGTAAAAATATTTGTAGTTGATGGATCGGAATAAAAGTGCTACAACTCCTACACAATTTCGCTATCTTCGTCGGAAACAAAGAATCATGCCAATCGGTTCAGTAGATTTGAAATTACCATACCACGAGTTATAAAAACGTCATTTCTATAAAAAAGCGTTAAAAGTTTTGAGTACATATAAATGTAATATTCCAGGTCCATAACCTAGTCCTTCCTCTTCCTCATAGAGCGCGTTCTGCTCGATCTTAGCCATCCTGCGCTGCTCGAAAGGCGCTCGTAAGGCCGGTGACAAGCGGTTTTCGGCAGCTTGAATCCGGTAGTTGTCCGAATGCTTGGCGAACTGCGTCGAATAGAGTCCCAGGGTGACGTCCATCGTTGTCATGGTCTTCAGAATTACTGAATACCTTTCGTTGAAGCTGCTCACTGCCAGGGAAGTTGCAATCTCCACAGTCTTCGCATCAGAATGCAAGTGCTTGAGGGCCAACTTCCAAACACATGCGTTCAAATTTTCATGTGAATGTTTGTGTTTCCTCCCAAGCACCGGTACAATAACTCGTCCTCCGAAAGAAAAAAGCTTGTGCGTGAAAAAAGCCGATTTCGGGCAGGTGCATTTTTTTGTTCAACCGCCGGCCGAAGTGGCCGTGCGGTTAAAGGCGCTGCAGTCTGGAATCGCAAGACCGCTACGGTCGCAGGTTCGAATCCTGCCTCGGGCATGGATGTTTGTGATGTCCTTAGGTTAGTTAGGTTTAACTAGTTCTAAGTTCTAGGGGACTAATGACCTCAGCAGTTGAGTCCCGTAGTGCGCAGAGCCATTTGAACCATTTGAACCATTTTGTTCAACCGCGAATAACAAGCATTTCCGTTCCGTATTGGAAAAAACCGTTTCAGAGGTGGATTCTAAACACTTTTATGGATAAAAAATCGTTTTTTTGAACCAAAAGATAGTAAACCTCTCCTTAATAAAGGTAACAGATGACCTGAAGCATGCCATAGATTCACAAGAGGTGACTATCATGTGCTTCTTAGACTTCAGCAAAGCCTTTGACACAGTCGACTTCGACATTTTACTTCTCATACTTATCAGCCTAAAATTCCTGCAAATTGAAGGGAAATGGTTTCGCTCATACCTGACGTCTCACCACCGATGCATCATCACCGGCACAATAAAGTCATAATGAATGGAGACAGTATCAGGCATCCCACAGGGTTTGGTATTACGTTCTATAATATTTTCATTGTATGTCAACAATGTGTCATCAGTCTTGTCCTACTGCAAATATCGCATGTACGATGACGATCTCCAATTTTATCTAAGTGCAAAACCAATAAACCTGGACAGAGCTAGCGAGAATCGAAATACCGACCTGAGTGTACTATCAAAATGTGTGCTGCATTTAGGCTTAAAGTTGAATCCATCCAAAACCTAAGCGGTACTTATTAGTTATTCTAGGCTTATTAGCCCGAAATATCGAGAATGCCTACCATCCTTAACGCTGAATGGGACAAGTATCAACTTCACTGCTTCAGCAAAGAGTCTGAGAATAATAACAGATGAAAATCTAAATTGAACTGAGTAGGTAGCTGCAGTCTACAAGAACGCATCGGCAGCTCTCCATATCCTACAAAAATGTAAAAATCTCTTCCCTCCTGACCAGAAAAGAACTCTTACAAACACTTATACTTCCAATTATACCGATTGCATCCAACGAGGTTTTTCTTAGGAGAGCTCACGGCGCCTGAATTGGTTATGAAGCCTGAGTTCGTTAGAATTTTTACGTTCAACTCTTTGATAAGTTTTCACCATCATATGCACAGCTATCCTGGCTGCGCGCACGCAAGCGCATGTATTACCACACCCTCTTGTCTTCTCTTCTGTCTTATCAACGTCCGCTGTCGGTCATATCTGTCCTCGACCTTAACACCCTTGCCGAACGACATGGCAGGAACACCTGTTCCCATCAGAGCAAAATCCTTTCTGTCCCACTCAATCGTTCAGCATTTTCTCGATGGCCTCAGCAGCAGGAACCCGACTCTGGAATAACCTCCCTGAATAACATATCCAGCTTCAGAAGTCAGTTAATGACGTATCTACTAATGCAACAATAATTATAATCATTGTCCGTGCACGCATTCGTTACCATTGTACATCGTTCTTTCCAACCACATCTTCCTCATTTCTCAGTATTCTTTGCTGGTGCAGTCTCTTTAAATTTCGTCTTCCCAGAAGTCGCTATAACAGAAATCATCCCGGCTTTCTGTCGGGTATGTGAATTTAATAGTGTAATAAGGTTTTAGTCTCTATGTTCACGTTCTTCATCAAAAGATTTCTACTTTTTAGGAAAATTCTAACTCCCCACCCCCCACCCCCTTCCGCACGACCAGCCACTATCGACGTCTTGAATTGAGTGTGTGGAATTAAAGCCTAATAAATTTTTAATCTCTATGTTCAAGTGAAATGCATGTTACAGTTATTATATATATTTTGATATAGAAAATCTGTGTGAGGTTGGCTTTCTTTTTATTCCCACTGTACATGAAATTTTACCATGTAACATTTTGTGAGCTGATGTTTTTATCTCTTAACAACATCCTAGCCCAGAAATACGTCCTAGCTAACTTATTTTTCGGCAATTACGATGTTTTGTAATGTACAAGATTTTGCCAATGTGGCGTTACCTGTTGTATTGATGTCATTAAATGGCTTTCTGCAGTTTAAGCTGATTTATTATCGCCATTTACTGAGTATTTTAGATTACACAGGTCACCAGAGTGGCTTTTCTTGATGTATTACTTTTGTGTATATGGAATTTCACGGAGGAGGAGGAGATTAGTATTTAACGTCCCGTCGACAACGAGGTCATTAGAGACGGAGCGCAAGCTCGGGTTAGGGAAGGACGGGGAAGCATATCTGCCGTGCCCTTTCAAAGGAACCATCCCTGCATTTGTCTGAAAGGATTTAGGGAAATCACGGAAAACCTAAATCAGGATGGCCGGAGACGGGATTGAACCGTCGTCCCCCCGAATGCGAGTCCAGTGTGCTAACCACTGCGCCACCTCGCTCGGTATGGAATTTCACGACCTAGCTCACTACTGTACAGTGTTTACTTGGACTCGAAAATTATAATGTACCTCTTAGTAAACTGATACTGCAATTGCTAGCAGTATTATAGTTCTATCTCTGACATGGCATTGTCTTTTACTGTATGCTTCACTGTTTGACCTAGTTACATCTGCCGGTGTGTTAGTAGCTCGCAATATGGACTTGCTTCCTGAATAAAATTATTATATACAGTTATTATTGCGGCCGGCCGCTGTGGCCGTGCGATTCTGGCGCTGCAGTCCGGAACCGCGAGGCTGCTACGGTCGCAGGTTCGAATCCTGCCTCGGGCATGGGTGTGTGTGATGTCCTTAGGTTGGTTAGGTTTAAGTAGTTCTAAGTTCTAGGGGACTTATGACCTAAGATGTTGAGTCCCATAGTGCTCAGAGCCATTTGAACCAAGTTATTATTGCGAGAAATATTCCACGTAGCATAGTTGGCTTAAAAAAAAATACTTTTGTTGATTTATGGTATAACTTCCCTGCCAGTAAGCGAAATACTACACTGAAGTGCCAAAGAAACTGGTATAAGCATGCGTATTCAAATACAGAGATACGTAAACAGGCAAAATACGGCGCTGCGCCTAGATAAGACAACAAGTGTCTGACGCAGTTGTCAGAACGGCTACTGTTGCTACAATGGCATGTTATCAAGATGTCAGTGAGTTTGAACGTGGTGTTATAGTCGGTGCACGAGCGATGGGACACACCATCTCAGAGATAGTAATAAAGTGGGGATTTTCCCGTACGACCGTTTCAAGAGTGTACCGCGAATATCAGGAATCCGGTAAAACATTAAATCTCCGACATCGCTGCGGCCGGAAGAAAAGATCCTACAAGAACGGGACCAACGACGACTGAAGAGAATCGTTCAACGTAACAGAAGTGCAACACTTCCGCAAATAACTGGAGATTTCGATGCTGGGCCATCAACAAGTGTCAGCGTGCCAGCCATTCAACGAAACATCATCGATATGGGCCTTCGGAACCGAACGCCCACTCCTGTACTCTTGATAAGTGCACGACACAAAGCTTTACGCCACGCCTGGGCCCGTCAACACCAACATTGGACTGTTGATGACTGGAAGCATATTGCCTGATCGGACGAGTCTTCGTTTTAAATTGTATCGAAAAAAAAAATGGTTCAAATGGCTCTGAGCACTATGGGACTCAACTGCTAAGGTCATAAGTCCCCTAGAACTTAGAACTACTTAAACCTAACTAACCTAAGGACAACACACACATCCATGCCCGAGGCGGGATTCGAACCTGCGACCGTAGCGGTCACGCGGTTCCAGACTGTAGCGCCAGAACCGCTCGGCCACCAGCGGCCGGCAATTGTATCGAGCGGATGGATGTGTACGGGTATGGAGACAACCTCATGAATCCATGGACGCTGCATGCCAGCAGGGGACTGTTCAAGCTGGTGTGGGGCGAATGCAGTTCGAGTGATATGGGACCCCTGATACGTCTAGATACAACTCTGACAGGTGACACGTACGTAAGCACCCTGTCTGATCACCTACATCCATTCATGTCCATTGTGCATTCCGACGGACTTGGGCAATTCCAGCAGGACAGTACGAAACTTCAGACGTCCAGAATTGTACAGAGTGCCTCCAGGAACACTTTTCTTAGTTTAATCACTTCCTCTGGCCGCCAAACTCCCCACACATGAACATTATTGAGCATGTCTCGGATGCCTTGCAACGAGCTATTCAAAAGAGATCTCCACCCCCTCGTACTGTTACGGATTTATGGGCAGCCCTGCCGGATTCCTGGTGTCAGTTCCCTCCAGTACTAATTCAGACATTAGTTAAGTCCATGGCACGTCATTTTACGGCAGTTCTGAGTGGTCGCGGGGGTCCTACACGATATTAAGCAGGTGTAACAATTTCTTCGGCTTTTCAGAGTATTTACTCACATATTTCCCATTAAGCTGTGTGATCTGTAATTGTTTGATTTATTCGTTTTAGACTAAAATGGTTCAAATGGCTCTGAGCACTATGGGACTTAACTTCTGAGGTCATGAGTCCCCTAGAACTTAGAACTAATTAAACCTAACTAACCTAAGGACATCACACACATTCATGCCCGAGGCAGGATTCGAACCTACGACCGTAGTGGTCGCGCGGTTCCAGACTGCAGCGCCACTCCGGCCGGCCGTTTTAGACTAAAAACTGGCCGAAATTAGCTGCGAATTGTCCGAAATAAATGTCAGCCGAATGTTCCACCATGAATTTTAACAATTATTTGGCTGCTGAATATCCACAATTGCACACATACTTAAACATTACTAAACACGAGCAATCCAAGACACTCTGGTTCCTGTTCTAACTGAAGCTGAGAATCGTAACTCTAATCATTTGTAAGGCGTATACCACCATACCTGTGGTGTGCGTACTTCAAGACTTTTACTACACACACCATCAGATTATTTGACTTGTCGCTTTAACGAAGTAGGCGAGTGTCAGCAATATGTCTCGTGGTCTTATCGTGGCGTGTTTATCTTTTTCCGTTAGGTCAGACGATAGAAATGCCACTTGCACGCTTAGAGTAGCAGATTGACGGTAACCAACTTTAAACAGAACTTGATTAATTTTCACACACATTTATTAAAATAATAACAAGCATAAAAATTACTTAACTTGGTTCTGGAAGCTATTTACAATTGAGAGTCTAAAGTTCCTTTGGTATTGGTACGTTATCTTACTCTCACATATATCTCTGATACTTGACAAAAGTGTCTATATATTTATTTTCATGGCTATGTACAGGAATATGGTAATCTTATTAGGCGCAGACTGAAACTTGACTGTAGACTGGTACAGACAAATGTAGAACTCTTACAGACTGGTACAGACTAATGCAGACTGACTAATCGGAGGTGTGTACACTCGTTATAATACCTCGCGCGTTATGTATCGCTGCGCGAGTGTGATCCGCGAAGAGAAAAGGTTCTACGTAAGCAGCCATCTCATTGGCTGCGTTACATATTAATACGCGGATCGGCGGAAGCAGAATTTGGTCCGTCTCTATGGCAGCGCCATCTCGTAGTGCGGAGACGGACGAGCGCTGCGCCTGCGCTGCTGTGCTTAGCGGGGCGCGCTCCAGTGGGAAAGTTGTGTACGCGCTGACTACGCGGAACTATGTACACAACAGTACCTGTAGAAAGCTACACTGACTTCCCGCCATGTTTTGCTTGCTCCGCTTTTTTGTCAGGCGGTGTATTTACGACTTACTGGATGATAATGAGGAACATGGAACATAGTCGCTGGAGGCCGTGCTGAACTGCTCTTATTTGGAACATCGCAGTTCCTGCTGCGAATTCCCTGCTTGTCGCTTTGCGCAGCAGTTATCACGGGTGTCCAGGTGAGCGACAAGGTCCCGCCCGCGACTGTGTGGTCCGTCTCCGTGACTGATGGCCGTCCGTCGACTTTACTGTCGGATCCCTCGTCGCCCCTGACCCTGCCTGATCGCAGCTGCGCTTCGCCCGTAATGGCAGCAATTAACAATCTTACGTTTCGGCTGCACGATAGGACATCCGTCAGGCTGACAAGCAAACGATCGGGCGCGGGCGGTAACGGAGATGCATTGACACAGATATAACTCACGGCCGGCGCGCAATTAGTGCCTATCAGTGCCAGCTGAGTCCCTGACGGCCGTCCGGAGATCCCGGGACAGCGCGTCACAGGTGCGAGGCGTGATGACGCCGCGTGCACGCCCCCAGCCAGACGGCACCAAGGGTTACTGCCCGACCAAAATGAATAGAGTTCCTTTTTTTGAAAGGGTCTCTCGATGGAAGTGATTGGCGTCGCTTGTAATGAGGGTGAGTCAAATGAAAACCTTAAATATTTATTTAAATATTATTTACTGTGCAGAAGTGGTACAAAGCAATGTTGAATGCAAGTCCTCCAGCGCTTACAAAGTGCATAAATTCCTTTAGAAAAAAACTCTTTTGGTAGTCCGCGCAACCACTCATGCACCGCGTGGCGTACCTCTGCATCAGAACGGAACTTATTTCCTCCCAATGCATCTTTGAGTGGTCCAAACATATGGAAATCACTTGGGGCAAAGTCTGGTGAGTATGGTGGATTAGGACGACTCTCAAAATGGAAGTGAACCCAGGTTTCGTCCCCAGTAGCGATTCTTGATAGGAAGCTATCACCTTCTCGTTCAAAACGCCAAAGAAGTTCTTCACAAGCATCGACACGTCGTTCTCCCATTTCAGGGGTCAGCCGCCGTGGCACCCATCTTGCAGACACTTTGTGAAACTGGAGAATATCATGCACAATGTGGTATGCTGACCCATCTGTAAATATACCGCAATGTCATTCAGTGTCACTCGGCGGTTTTCCTTCACTATGGCTTCAACTGCTGCAATGTTCTGTGTAGTCACAACTCGTTGTGACTGACCTGGACGAGGAGCATCTGCCACTGAAGTCACACCATTTGCGAACTTCCTACTCCGTTCGTAGACTTGCTCCTGTGACGAACATGCATCACCGTACTGAACCTTCATTCGTCGATGAATTTCAATAGGTTTGACACCTTAAATACGTAAAAACCGAATAACAGAACGCTGTTCTTCCCTGGTGCAAGTCGCAAGTGGGGCGGCCATCTTTATACTGATACTGTGACGGTATGCGTGCATCTGCACTATGATGACACCTACAGGCCATTCTGCACGCTGTTTGTAGCACGCTTACCAACTTATAGGATAACGGCGCAAAATTGCTCCTGTGACAAACATGCATCACCGTACTGAACCTTCATTCGTCGATGAATTTCAATAGGTTTGACACCTTCAATACGTAAAAACCGAATAACAGAACGCTGCTCTTCCCTGGTGCAAGTCACAAGTGGGGCGGCCATCTTCATACTGATACTGTGACGGTGTGCGTGCATCTGCACTATGATGACACCTACAGGCCATTCTGCACGCTGTTTGTAGCACGCTTACCAACTTATAGGATAACGGCGCGAAATTTCGAAAGGTTTTCATTTGACTCACCCTCGTAGAAAGCAGACAGTCATGATAAGGAACTCCATCAGTTTCGATTAGGAATAACTTATTTATGTATTTAGTTCACCTGAAAAGATTAAGATTGCTAGCACCTCTCTTACATGTAACCAGACATCCTTAGTGACTTAATATTGCACATCTACATCTACGAGGGTTTTCAATAAGTGATGCAACACATTTTTTCTCGGACAGCTTCAGTTGAAAAAATGCGAAATTTGCTGTCGGACGTCATGGAATATTCTCCCTTCACCTCGTATAATTTCATAAAGTTCTAACAGCTGGCGACGCTATATGTAGGCTTCAAAATGGCGTCTGTAACGGAGGTGCGTTCCAAGGAGTGTGTTGTCATCGAGTTCCTTTCGGCGGAAAACCAGAGCATCACAGAGTCTCATAGGCGCATGAAGAATGTTTACGGAGACCTGATAATGGACAAAAGCACGATGAGTCGTTGGGCCAGGGTCTTTCACCATCACAACAAGGTCACGCCAACATGTCCGATCTCCCACGTGCCGACAGACCGCTCGCAGCTGATACTCTTGCAAGGTTGGAACGTGCGGACACTCTCATTAGAGATGATCTGCGCATCCCAATCAAATACCTCGCTGCTCAACTGGAAGTCTCTGTTCGTAGTGCTGTTCGTAGTGCTATCTGGCCCATTGAAGGACGCACTCCGCGTGAAGCAGTACGTGGATTATGTGGAGATTATTGAGCCAGAAAAGTGTCTGTCATTAGAGTGGTACCTTGCCGGCATACAGGCCCTCCCAGTAAGATGGCGTCGGACCGTCGCACTGAACGGATATTATGTTGAAAAACAGGTTTATCTAGCCAAAAGAGAGGGCAATAATATTATGTATTAGAATCGTGAATAAAATAAACTTGCTTTCAGAAAAAAATATGTGTTGCATTACTTGTTGAACGCCCGTCGTATATTCCACAACGCAGCCAGTGTGTGGTGGAGGGAACTTTTTGTGCCACTGTCACTTCTTCCTCTCCCTCTTCCTGTTCCAAACGAGAATGGTGTGAGAGGGAGGAACGATTGTAAGCCTCCGTATGAGCCCCCATCTGGCTAATCAGCCTTCATGTATTTTCCGCATAATGCAAGTTGTAGGAAGGAATTTATTGGTTGATTTTTACATCTATCAGTCCTGTCTGGTAAGAATCCCAGACTGATGAGCAGTACTCAAGTATCGCTCGAACAGGGGTTCTGTAAGCTACCTCCATTGTGTTTGTACTACATTCTTCCAACGTACCTCAGTCTGCAATCTGCTTCTGCTATAATTATTACGACATAAAAGGGCAATCAAATCAAAACGAGACAGATGGAAAAAAGGAAGTAAACTGTATATTATTTCATGTATGTTAATACATTTTTCCCACTGTGACACAAACCGGTCAGTTCTTTCAAAGAAAAATCTTTGCGGTTGCGCACGGATTTATGATTATACTCTGCCGAGAACATCCTCGCCCGAAGCGAATCGACGGCCACGAATGTGTTTCCCACATGTTGCTACGGTTGTTTCAACTGTGCTGCTGAGGGTTCCCTGGGAAACTCTTATACATCGTCTATTAAGAGGAGGTTTACTATCTTTGGTCCGAAAAAAGCATTTTATTTGAGAATTTTTTTCTCGGGATTTGTTATAGATATCAATGTCAAATATGGTCAAAATATTTATTGATATTTCCTCTACAAACTGGAATTCTTTTGACTGGAAATGTCGATGACCAAAGGCGGAAGTGCCGTCGGAACGAAACAAAATATAGATGTAGACCTCCACGCGCGGTATGTCACAGGTCAGCCGGCTCGTTTGAAATCAAAATTGAGTTGACGTTAGCGAAGCACATAAGATTCTTTAGGAGATGTACCTCGCTTATTTAGACCATTGCAAACAAAATGGCGGCCATTTGAAAAAAAAAGGTTCTTTTTTTTCATCGATTTTTCGACTCCATCGGCCAAGTAAAAATATTTATAGTTGATGGATCAGAATAAAAGTGGTACAATTCCTAGATAATTTAGTTAGCTTAGTCAGAAACAAAGAATCATGCCAATCGGTTCAGTAGATTTGATGTTGCCATACCGCGCGATAAAAAAAAGTCATTTCGAGAAAAACGCGTTTGAAGTTTTGACTACATACTAATTCATTATTATGCAACGTACCTTCTATCTGATATTCCGGGTCCATAAACTAGTCCTTCCTCTTCCTCATAGAGGGCTTTCCGCTCGGTATGGGCCATCCTGCGCTGCTCCAGAGCCGCTCGTACGGCCGGTGACAAGCGGTTTTCGGCCGCTTGAATACCGTGGTCTTCCGAATGCTTGGCGAACTGCGTCGAATAGGGCCCCAGGGTGACGTCCATCGTTGTCATGGTCTTCAGAATTGCTGAATACCCTTTGTTGAAGCTGCTCACTGCCAAGTCTTCGCACCAGAATGCAAATGCTTGGGGCCTAACTTCCAAACACACGCGTTCAGACTTTCATTTGAATTTTGTGCGTTTCCTCAAAAGCACCGGTGCAATAACTCGTCCTCCGAAAGAAAAAAAAAAAAAACTGGTTCGTGAAAAAGACCGATTTCAGGCAGGTGCATTTTTTTTGTTCAACCGCGAATAACAAACATTCATTTTCCGTATTTGGAAAAACCATTTCAGGGGCAGATTCTAAACACTTTTATGGATCCAAAAATGCAGTTTAAAAAAAATCGACTTTTTGAACCAAAAGATAGGAAACCTCTCCTTAAATTTCGATCTCTCCTCATGCGATTTCCATTTTTTTGGGGCTCTGAAGAAAAAACCTCATGGCCGTCGATTTGCTTCGGACGAAGAGGTGCACGCCTGGGTACAATTGTGGTTCTGCAGGCAACCGCAAAGCTTTTTTCATGAAGACAATGACCATTTGGTCTCACATTGGGGTGTCTTTTAAAAAGACAGACTAAGCTCCTTGTGATACTGTTTAACACACAATCAACTCTCATCCATACTCAGTTCGACCAGATTTGGACGTATCAACAACGATTCAACCTAAATGCGAAATCATCTTATGTACATGGGTGGCATTAAACTATACTCCTCAACAGAAACACAGATGACTAAACTCCTAACAGTGGTAGAAACATTCTCTAGAGACAAAAGCATGTCATTTGAACCGCACAAATGAAGGAGAATGATCATACAGAAGAGTATATTTAAAGCTGCTGGGTTTGAGATGAGTGATGCAAACATAACAGAACCTCTGGATGAATGCAACACATACAAGTGTTCGTTTTTGGAACACAACCTACGACCAGCTTAGAGACAGAAGTGATGACACTTTCTGCGGGACCTGACCATCATTTTGCAGGACAGTGCTCAAGCACGTACAGTGCAAGCTGTTACTCATTTGTTTGACGGATGGAGTTGCTAAGTGCTATACCACCTACTGCACTCTTGAGTTCAACTCGATTTCTAAACTGAAGGAAACACTTCATGGCATTCGTTTCAGAACTGCTACAAATTCGTCGGGCAATAGACCGCGCCGCTCGAGCTGTCAACACAACTGGTACTGCTAAGAGTATCTTACGACTTCTACATCGCTGGCAACGGGTTATACACAATGATGGTGACTACTTAAAATGTCAGTAAAACTTTGAGACGCGTATTTATTTTGTACGAACTGTAAATAAATAGTTGCCACTATTAAAGTTACAACTCTCGTAGATTCATTGGAGGGATATCAAGGAAAATCACTCATGAAGAGGTAGCTTGAAAGACCATAGTTTGTTGGATTCTTCAGTATTACTCGTCATTTAGGGATTAACGGGAGAAACAGACAAGATGCACCGAAGAGCGACCCGTTTCTCCACCAGTAAGTGCGTGACCGTCATTGAGATGTTCATCGAACTCCATAAGCATGAGCGACAAGAGGGGCGGTGTTCACCACAGAGTAGTTCTACATTGACTTTTACTCTACGTACCCTGAAGAGCCATAACATTATGACCCTTTTATTAATAACGTGTTGGTCCAATACAGCAGCGATTTTGCGTGGCACAGTTTCGATAATCCCCTGGAAGGTTTCCGGTGGTATGTGGCACCAGATGTATAAGTCATGCAATTCTCGTAAATTACGAGCAGGTGTTTTGTAGGCACGGAGCTGGGTTCGATAACGTCTGTCGATTTCAGATCAGGTGAATTTGGCGACCAAGATGTGAGTTCACTATGTAACCCCATAAATCGTCTACTAAAAGTATACAGCTGTATTGATGCCTTCTATTACTACCCTGGCCCCATGGAAGCCCAAGTCCCCAGTTGCCCACATAGAGATGTACATGTTTAGAGCAACCGTTCGCCCGGATATGGGGCGTATCCAGACATGACCATCGACCTGGTGTAACAAGAAACTTGGTGCTTCAGCCCAGGTAACGTGTTTCCATTAATGCAAGGTCCAATGTCGTAACTGGCGATATCGTTGTGTCATCTTGGGAAGAAGTTGGGATGGTATGCTGTGGAGCCCCATGTTCACCAATGTGCGCTGAATGGTGTGCCCCAGAACACTTGTGCCTTGCCCGGCACTGTACACTGTCGTCAGATTTTCCTCATATGGCCAACTATCCATTTTACAGCGAGAGTAACCCTCCGTACTGCACTTCCTGTGATGAGGCGCGGACATCCTACAGCTTGCCGTGTGCTTTGACCACCCTTCAACCACGTTCCATAGCTGTTCGGGACAATAGCATGCGAACAGCTTACGGCCTTCGCCATTTCCGACATGCTCGTTCACAGATCGTCGTCCGTAACGATCTCCCCTTTGTAGAAGACGGCTGTGGTGGTTGTTTTCCCCATTTGCGATCTGTACCATCACTCGAATGATTCCCCATTCGTCTATGCTCCAACTTAAATACTTCCCTTACAGTGTTACGTGCCTGCAACCCACGAAACGGCATCCAATCTCGACCAAGTAATTATAATGATTTGGCTCGTCAGTGCATGTACTTCGCAATCTTGATGTCTACGGCAGATGATATCTCAAGTACAGTAGTTACTGCTCCGTCTCAGGGTTACAGTTGCGAATGATGCGGAGGAAGAACGACTGTTGGTAAGTCACAGTACGTACGGGCTCGTATCTCTTTGATTTTATTGTATGGTCTTCTAATGAGATATTGTAGGAGGAAGCAATGTGTTGTTGACTTTCCTAGGACAAAACGTCCTCGGAATCTTAACAGTAAACAGCATCGTGATGCACAACGCCTCCCTTCGTAACGTACGTCACTGCAGCTGGATTAACATTTCCGTGATGCTTCCGTGCTTACTGAACGATCCCGTGACGAATAGCGCTGATGTTAAAAATCGGAGAGCGTACATTCCAAGAAGCGCGAGGCAACATATTACATCGTCCCACGTACAAGTTGCAAAATGATCACGACGGGAAAAACCAAAGAGCGCATCACTCACAAGTAGAACATGAGAAGGGTGTGAATCACAGTGAAACTAGAATCAGCCTTCCCTCACACACCGTACGACAGCTTGAGAAGTATAGATATAGCTGTAGCTCTCAGGAAAAACTATAAAGTTTCAAACCAGCTGTATACACCACTTCTGATTAGAAACTTAAAGTATGTGCCGCTTCTGTCACATTTTTCCGCCACATTACATTTTTGTTTTACTTCTACTCGCTATTAGTGGGGCAAGAACACTCAATAGCAGCGAGGTAATGTTCTTTGAGTTTGCGGCAGATGGCTGCAGAGCGTGCGAACACGCCTGCCAGCGGTGACTGCATCATGCTGGAGCACCGTATAGACAGCGGGGTATCAAATACAGAGCGTGGCGTGAAGCAGTGCAATGTTATTAGTTAATACTTATTATCTGCCGCGGATGGTAGCCACCTAGTCTAGGGCGCCTTGCCACGGTTCGCGCGGCTCTGTCCGCCAGAGGTTCGCTTCCTCCCTCGGGCATGGGTGTGTGTGTTGTCGTTAGTTTAAGTTAGACTGAGTAATGTGTAATGTGTAATGACCTCAGCAGTTTGTCCCATGCGAACTTACACCACTGAACACTGCTATGCTCCTCCACCCGTACCGTCAACATTGGTTGCACTGGCAGAAGTTTAATGATAATTTTTTAAGGTGATTAACTAAAGTAAAATCATAAATCAGAAGAACATTTAAATTTAGTCGTCATTGGTGGAAGACGATGGACCAATTACTAGCGCCCACTGAATATCTGTTATTATAACTCACTACTAGCTTTCCGCCGGGTACGAGCGAGGCAACACATGTCGAGACGGTCAAGTGGAATACAGTGTCGATAACTGGTCGTCACAATTAACTGTGCCTCGGAAAACGTTTGTGTCTAACGACTCATTAGAACCTTCATATCAGATGTGAACAAAGACAATAAGTGCTTTGGGCGGTATAGTGTAACGACTTACCGAAAATCATTTTTCTTGTTGAACAGCACCTTCGTGAACGACTGTGTGAAATTCTGAACATCTTGTAATATTGTGAATCGTTAGACTGTGTCTTGTAACGTTGCTCTGAGCATAGTTTCCTCGAAGTCTGATTAAATGACTGAACATAATCAGGCTCTTACTTGCGTTTCTTGATTACTACTAAACATTAATGAATAAAAATCAAGTGGCATCCAATATTTTGATAATTTTATTTCGTAGCACTGCATTTTCTTCCACAATGCCACTTCAGTTCAGAACAGTTCGTTGTTTGCACGTTGAGTCCCGCGCTTAGTGTATTGAGAAGAAGTCAGTCGCTACGAGATCTAAGAGACAACTTTAGAAGACGCGAGGAAAGCAAACCAAAGTCAGTGATGCTAGTAAAGCGAAAAGACATACCCTGATAAACTGTAGCACTGATAGAACCTGGCATCTCTGCAAGGTGGGGACGGCATTTGATGAAACCCACCGTGTAAGGGATAGGTAGGCGAATATTATAATAATAATCCATTTTCGCCAATATTCTATTTTTTAAAACACTACAGGTTCTTGAGCAATTCATTAAGCTGCTAGTATCCGTATAAATTATTCTTAGATCCTTTACTGTTGAAGCGTGTATTGATAAAGAAAGTCAACAAGAAGAGTCTCTGTATAAACGTTATTACTATAGTTATAGGTTTATCAGAAACAAGTAAGTTTATTTAATTCAACAACAACTAAGTTTTCCATAAAAAAGATACCTTTGGGAAAAGTTTTGGCATTCTAGAATGAATCTCTACAGGTGCCCCAAATTGCAGTTGCAACTTTTACATCCCTCATTTTCTGTCCTTTCTCAACAGCCTCCACAATAATTATTTTCAGACTTTTCTTTTTTGCAATCTTACACCTCCCAGCATTGTAATCAACGTGTGCTCTCATCCAGGGAGTTTTTAAGGAGTTTTATATAGGATGTTTACGATTCAGAAATTGTTTTAAATTCCTAAAATGAATGTTTCCTACTGTGTAAAGTGATTCTTTTGAACATCTTACTTGCTGTTTGTTCTGTTATGTGGCAACACTATTTTATGAGCGCATGATGACGGATGAGACAGTGGGTTTGCCTACTCTTAAGCTATTCTAGATTTGCATCTAAATACGTGGCCGTTATCTCAGTTTCTGATACCTACTTCCTAAAACCGTTCCTTAATTATGTGAAAAATTTTTGTTGCCCGTAATGCTATTTCTTCTTCAACGCCTATATTCACATTTTTATTTTCCGACAAATTCTCTCCCAGTTTCGGTAATAAAATACAACTTTTGGTTAAATCATTTCATGTAGTGAGTATCATTTCTAACTTACATTCTGAATGCCCCTCCTGGTAAATGCGATGCAAAACTTGGACTATACTGAACTAGCGACCAGCAGCGGCTTTGCACAGATAATACTAAGGGTCTACGGCGCAGCGGTAATAAATTATACACTCAGCCTTCCTCGTGAGATATTCTGTCCGTTAGTGAAAACCGTATCAAAACCCCCTACAGTAGCTTCTGAGATTAGCCTCCACCTACAGGCAGCATATGCAGCTTGGGACTTTCCTTCACATTTCAGCCAGTTTGCTCGAAATATCTGTAAATTAAACACATAAACTTTCCTCCTAAGTGGGTTTATCTATTGCTGAAAACCTTACCAAGATCTCTACACCATTTCTGAGATTAGACTTCAGCTCAGACAAGAAAACGCGACCTGGCGGTTATAATATATATTATTTATGAGCCATGCTTATCGAAATACTCTCCAAATCAAATATACCATCTCAGACAGAGATGCCCTAAGAAAAACAAAACAGCTGGGAGAGGCCTCAATTACAGTGGAGCTTCTGAAACTGGCGTACAAACTAGCTGATCAGTTGGAAGAGATATGGACAGCTTGTGGGATATGCTCTCTCATTTGGCACTAATCCATTCACTCTATAAGAATGGAGACGAATAGGACATCAATAATTACAGGGGTGTTTCATTAGTATCGGTTCGGAGCAAGGTCCTTTCCAAAGCACTCCAGAACAGAATTGAGGACCGTCTTGATCAACAGATTGGCGATTACCGGACAGGTACTCAGATTTTCGTCAGGTACAAGCCGATTGTTAGGTATGGAAGTGTGGTTGTATTCATTCATCCAGAAAAAAGGCCTATGACTCACTTGCCCGTGAGCCAGTATTGAACATTCTAGAATAATCTGGGGTGGATGATACAGACATTAATCTGATTGAGCAGACTGTCGTGGACATTGTGTCGAAAGCGAAATTCGCTGGCGAAATGTCGTACCTCTCCGAAATAGAGACTGGCGTCCGACAAGGTGATGAACTCTTTCTACTCCTTTTGAACTGTGTCTTTGTAAAGGTCATTCGAGAATGTAGGAAGACACGGATGACCTAGCCACTTTCGCCAACTACATTAACTCGTTTATCATAAAGATTGATCGATTGGCAGAGACAGGTAGGAAATTAGGATTAGAGGCTTCCTTTGAAAGAACAAAATAAGTTACAAACATCAGTGGGCCAAAATGGTTAACTTTAAATCAAGAGAAGAGTAGTCGTCTGAAGAAATCTACATTCGTAGGTGAGATAATCCAACAGAATGGCTTAAAATAGGAAGCGATCAGTCTTGGACCGAGCATAATAACTAACGCAAAATTTCTGTAATAAGAGGTTATTAACCAAGTTAAGACACTATGGTACGGTTCCAAATCCAGCAGGATTATTTGCTTCGGAGACTTTATGAATAGTCAGCGCTAGTCGATATACAGCATTAGTCAAAAGAGAATTCATGATACTGAGATGGGTTTTAGGCAACAGATGGAATAATGGGTACACACGGTTGAAAAAGAAAGGAACAATAATATAATCGATTAGGAAGAAAAGAGTGCTGTTCCATGAGCACATATTGAGAATGTCTGATGACAATCTCACACAGAAAATCTGGAAGTTGATATATATTTAGACTAAAGACCCAAAGAAACTGGTACACCTGCCTAATGTTTGAAGTGCTGCTGGAGAGAATTGACGCCATGAATTCGGCGGAGCTGTCCATAAAGCCGTTAGAGTACGAGGGGTGGAAATCTCTTCTGAAGAGCACGTTGCAAGGCATCCCTGATACCTACATCTACATGGATACTCTGCAAATCACATTTAAGTATTTAAGTGCCTTGCAGAGGGTTCATCGAAACACCTTCACAATTCTCTGTTATTCCAATCTCGTATAGCGCGCGGGAATTACGAACACCTATATCTTTCCGTACGACCTCGGATTTACCTTATTTTATCATGGTTATCGTTTCCTCCTATGTAGGTCGGTGTTAACGAAATATTTTCGCATTCGGAGGAGAAAATTGGTGATTGGAATTTCGTGAGAAGATTCCGTCGCAACGAAAAACGCCTTTGTTTCAATGATATCCAACGTAATCCATTTCAGTGACATTCTCTCCCCTATTTCGCGATAATACAAAACGTGCTGCCCTATAGAGACCGTGGAAAACTAAACTATCCAGATAAAGGAACTATAGGCACGTGCTGCGGAACTCCACTGTAGACACTGGCGAAAATGCAGGAAACGTGTCGAATAAAGTAGATTAGTACGCAGAGATTCAAGAACCTAACTACTAAAGCACTCAGATGAAACTAAATAATTCTCCTCTGATTAGGAACTTGTAATACGTGACAAAATCGGTTTACTTTTCAGCCCAAACGAAAACGCAAAACTGTGAATATTAGATAATAAATTAACATGCAAAACCTCAAAAGTAAACCATTAAAGCACACAGATGATGGCATAAAATTCGCTCCTGGTCAGGAGCTCGTAAAAGTCACGTAATCGTTTACTTCGCTGGTGCTGCGTGTGTCTCGGCCGGCTGCTGATACCTGCTCAATAATGTTCATGTCTGTGGAGTTTGGTGATCAGCGGAAGTGGTTAAACTCAGAAGAGTGTTCCTGGAGCAATTCTGGACGTGTGGGGTGTCGCATTGTCCTGCTGGAATTGCCCAAGTCCGTCTGGTTGCACAATGGACATGAATGGACGCAGGTGATCAAATAGGATTCTTACGTATGTGTCACCTGTCAGAGTCGTATCTAGAGGCATAAGAGGCCCCATATCACTCCATCTGCACACGCCCCACACTATTGCAGAGCCTCCACGAGCCTGAACAGTTTCCTGCTGATATGCAGGGTCCATGGATTCATGAGGTTGTCTCCGTACCCGCAAAAAACCATCCGCTCTATACAATTTGAAACGAGACCCGTACGACCAGGCAAAATGTTTCCAGTCATCAACAGTTCACTGTCGGTGTTAACGGGCCCATGCGAGGCGTAAAGTTTTGTGTTGTCGTGCAGTCATCAAGGGTACACGAGTGGGCCTTCCGCTCCGAAAGTCCATATCGATGATGTTTCGTTGAATGGTTCACACGCTGAAGCTTGTTGATGGCCTAGAATTGTAATCTGCAGTAATTTGCGGAGGGGTAGCATTTCTGTCACGCTGAACGATTCTCTTCAGTCGTCGTTGGTCCCGTTCTTGCAGGATCTTTTTGCGGCCGCAACAATGTCAGGGATTTGATGTTTCGCCGGGTTCACGGTACACTCGTGAATTGGTCATACGGGAAAACCACCACTTCATCGCTACCTCGGAGATGCTGTGACCCATCGGTCGTCCGCCGACTTTGAGACCACGTTCAAACTCACTTAAATCTTGATAATTGTAGCAGCAGTAACCGATCGAACAACTGCGCCAGACACTTGTTGTTTTATATAGGCGTTGCCGACTTCAGCGCCATATTCTGCCTGTTTGCATATTTCTGTATTTGAATGCGCATGCCTATATCAGTTTCTTTGGCGCTTTAGTGTAGTTCCTTCTGTTTGCCTGCACCGAGATTTACATATTTCTCAGATTCAACCTGACGCTTACAAACACGAGTTTAAGTATTACAATGACATTTCACCCGTTATGGTGGTCCGACGTGGTCGACTTGACGATAGGTATGGCTGTCGTTACGTTCCCACACGGTCCACGATATGGCCACTGTCGCATCCGAAGTCCGATAAATCTGGACATTGCACGACTCGACCAGCTGATGAAATCCAAACGCAAAAAAAGGCCCTCTGTCAGGCGCTGAAAACGCTGTCTCACACGAGTACGATACTAACGCACTGTAATGGTAGTTCAGCCCGTCACAGACAATTACAGCTCTAATCATTTACGTACTCCCCGACTGTGTAAGTGGGGGAAGTTATACTGACATCCGAGCAAGTTTTCTGGGTGTTTCACTGTTTTTGTCAGGTAGTGTAGACTGGCACAGGCGAAGAACACTATCTTTGATAAAAGATATTGACGTGGAAATGGGTAAAAGTTCCTGAATGTTAACGCCATTTTATGATTGTGAGACGAGGACCACCACCTATAAAAGAAGAAATTGAAAGTGCTTGATATATGGTGCTATAGAAGAACGTTGAAAATAAGTGTTAAAATATGACATTCAGTACTGAAACAAACGGAAAAGAATCTATGGAATTACCTTACCAAAAGGACAGGTTAATAGGAGATCTGCTACGGCTTCCAAAAATTGTTGATTTGGTGATGGGATCATCAGTTGTGAGGATCAACAGTAGTGACAGAGAAATACTAAAACATACATACCAGGTTATGGAAGGATGTTGGGTGTAGTAGTTACGCAGCGACGAAATGATTGGCAAGGATTATATGTATCAGGGAGGCAATAAGTGTTGCAGTAAGAGGTGATGAGGAGTTCGCTAAAGTCGGGAAGTAGTTCAGTGGCTCACAAAAAAGAGCCTAACGTGTGTAATGTTGTTACTTTAATTTGCTATGAAAGCGGTACTGATAGACAATAAAAGCGGGTTAAAAGCTGTGAGCTGTCTGGGGAAGTTAACCTTGCATTACTGAGCAACTGTTTCACCAGGCATCCAGTCTAGCTTACCGAATTCCCAACCAGACTAACATTAATTATAATCTTTTAATAGTCATACGACAACCGGTGATATATATATAAAAAAGAGAATTTAAATAAAAAGAAATAAATCAGTCTATATTTGGAAATTTATTTTACCATTGATCATTGAAATTTCAGCATATTAAACGTGAGTCATAACTAAGCTAGTGCCTTATTTAGGACTGTGAAAATGTGAGTTTGTAATCTTACGGAACGCATCAAATAGGGAGCCAAGATTGGGAGACTACATACAACACTGCATTCATAAAATAACACACAAAGAACGTTGAAACATATACAAGAGGAAATTAACCACAACCAACCGATACAATTTTCACCCAAAGAAGTTACGTTCGTAGCACAATACTGTCCGTCATGTAATTACCACACACTGGTATACTAAATTCATACTAACTCTGTGTGAAATCTTCCCGAAAAGAATAGCTGAGGGCTACTTTGATGAATACACCACATGCTTCACGTGGTCAACTTGGTTTACACAAAGAGTGTAACTCCACAATAATTTTGATAATTAAAATAAATTAGATCGAAAAGCAATTTACAAAAGAAAAACCTCGAACTGGTTACTATCGTCTTACTATTAACCTGATGGGTCAAACAATTGTATAAGCACGTGGTACTGGTCTCACAAAGTACGCCCCACGTGGGTTGAACATAAAGAAAAGTTGCTATATTGAAAAATATTGTCAAGACGAGACGTTATAACCACACGAGCATCCGCATTTAAGATTGATGATCTTAGTTAGAGTTACTGATCAACACGTGGTTCCACTTTACTCACAAAGTAGTGACAAAGCAACTACCGGAAGATATTCTGAACTACTTCACACGCGAATTACACTGCGTTGCAATTTAAGATAACATTAGATATTTTAGAGCTAAACCTGAAATAAAGGTTATTAAATTTTCAGTTAGGCTGAACTTAAGAAATCCATTGTCCTACGGACTTAGCAGACACGCGCTTAGCCGGAGATCTTACCACTTCAGACGCTCGCCGCAGACAGACTGACCTGCGCTCCTACCGAGCGTGCTTCCCAAATACAAACGGAAGTGACAAGAGAGGCAGCTTCCTATACCAACATGACAAGGGACAGACAGGACCATACTAAGCATAGAAACCTCTCTGCTTTTAGAAAGCGTAGCTACCTTTTCCGACGTTGGTCCTACTGTTCTCTAGCAGACAGGTTTGTCTGCTACCATCCAGCATGCAACTACAAATACATTTGCTCATTAATCCTCTCACACAGAAGGGAAGGGGGATGACAGTATTTTATCATATGCAGTATATAAAAGAAAGCGGATGTAGGTTCCGTATGAGACTGTGTGACATGAATTACATATAAACTGTGTTTTAAAGTGTAGTAGTGTGGCAGATCGTTCTTGTTTATGTGTAAAAGTAACACGTTCCACTACTCAGTCCCCTCCCAGATAGTCAGAAACGCCACAGTAAATTTAGAAGAGGAATTTATGCCGTAAATGACAACAGATTTAAGAAATTAACATGAAAGGAATCCAACAGAGATCTTTCACGTGTTAAAATATTTTCAATAATTTTCAATAATCATCCCTTTGGTTAGTGTGTGACAAGCGCTGCAACTGGTATGTTACCCTCAAGGTAATCTATAACTTAGGACTTCTAGTACCAATCTTCGAAGTTCTAGTTGTGTTAGCGTGTTTCGCCAACATCTCGTCTCATCTGCTAGTGAATGTTTACCACACACTTCTTTCATCTCTTGTTCTTGCCTGTATTTATTTATTTCATTCCTTACATCTACATGTATAATCGGCAAGTCATTTTCCAGTATGTGGCGGGTGGTAAGTTGTTCAATAATTTCTAATATCATCCTATACGACCGCGTTTCACATTCTTTCTCATCGATTGCTTAAATATTCTTCTGATTCTTAAAAAAGTGTCAACGGCGATTATTGACGTTAGACAAAAGAGAAGCACGCATCTACCGGTACAAACGTGATCGAGGACACCGGGTAAGAGTGTTACGCAACTCAGCACTATTGCGGAGAGAAGACACGTCCGGGTGGTCATTCGAGGAAACACGCGTGTGAAAGCAGCAACGGACTGACATTTGGGTGCCATTGCCCTCAATGACAAACGGTTTCTTCTCGGATTCAATGCACGTACATACAGTTACTTAAAGATCCGCTAGCGGGAAGCAAGTGTATGCGTCGGCCTTTTAGACCTAAACAAATGCTAACGGTCTCATTGTGCCGGCAGGACTCAATCAAGAGCTTCCCAATGCTCATGTCCGAGCCGAGAAGAAAGGGCAGAGGTGTGACGGCCCAGAGGAGCGCGGTCGTTCGCGTTTTTCCGTTAATTACGGTCCCTTAACGAAGGCGGACTATTTGCATCGACTGGAGCCATTAGCCTCGCGGGCCGCAAGAAATCCCAGCTGCGATGGACCGCAGTGGCGTCACTAATCAAGACTCGATTGCTCTCCACATTCGATACCCGACGGTCAGCGCTGAGGCCGTATTCAGACTGAAGAGAAACACCGTGTATCACATTACGGGTCTTCTGACTGTATAGGCTGCCTTCATAATGATGCCGAGTATTTCTGAAGTAATACGACTATTTCGCAAAGAAAAACCTGCATCTACATGGGGCGTGTAAACAGAATGCAGCGAAGTACTTCACCTGTACCACGAATTCCTTAATCAGAATTGAAGGAAAGACGTGTCGGAAGTGAATCCCAACCACTTTCTAAACATATTCATCGTATTCCTGTGTGCAACACGAGGAGATTCCAGATTTTCTTGTTAAGAATGTAGCGAAGCAAAGTGATGTTTTTCTAGGCATATTTCAACTTTTTTAAACAATAGGATTTATTCCGCATTACGATTTTGATCCTATGGTCTTTCATTATCTTGCAAGTGTTCACTGCTGACGAAAGAATAAAAAGGGACAATTCCACAGAAAAACAGACGTTGTCCCAGAATGTCGTAAATATTCTATTATAAAGAAAACGAAATCTCCGGGAAGATGCAGTAAATTAAAAAAAAAATTGAAAAATGCAGGAACACTACATTATTAATATTTGTAGATTTCTTCCTAAGCTCTGGCACTTCAGTTGTGTTTATCTTTGGCAAACAAATTTTTATTTTGTTTTCAACCACACATGTTTACATTGATTGACCGTTCCGTGGGTTCTTGGTGTACACATAACTGGTGAAATATTCTACGATATTTATTATTTGTTACACGAACCGGTTTTCGGCTGTCACGCCTTCATCAGGTACAAAGATAAGTATGTGTTACAGTGACATTTTGTTGGATAAAAGATTTTAAACTGATATATGTACAGAGTACTTCCATTTCCAGAGATGAAAATGTTAGTGAAAGAATAGGACTAAAACAAGCGAGGTTATTTCAGTGTAAATGCGATCTAAGTTTATTTATCTAAGCTGAAATATGTGACACATTAACTAATGAACTATAGACAAAGTACAACAGTTATACATAGAAGAACATAATTGAATAATTCGAATATGGAATATGTCACTAGAGCTTATTGTTCAGTTATGTTCCTCTATGTATAACTGTTGTACTTTGTCTACAGTTCATTAGTTAATGTGTCACATATTTCAGCTTAGCTAAATAATTTTAGATCGCATTTACACTGAAATAACCCCGCTTGTTTTATTCCTATTCTAACACTAACATTTTCACCTCTGGAAATGGAAGTATTCTGTACATGTATTTGTTTAAAATCTTTGATCCAACAAAATGCCACTGCACTAAGTACTTATCTTTGTACCTGATTATGGCGTAAAAGCCAAAAAGTTGTTCGTGTACTAAATAATAAATATTGTAGAATGTTACATCAGCGTTGTATGTATTTCATTCATAACAAACATGTTTGACCTAACCGTATCAAGCTTCATCAGTGCTCGATAGAATAAAAGATAGTTCTTTAATTATGTAAAATTTAATTTCTTAGACTGTATCGGTGATTACTTGTTATCTTGTAGAATCGAGTGTACTGCCGGTCGTTCGCATCTTCCCAGCACCATATTTTGACATCGTAACTCGGCGTCATCATCAGGTGTTTCCTGAGACTGAGACCGAGAGTCAGGAAACATCTGATGAAGACCAAATTATGACGTCGAAATATCGTGCTGGAAGGCGTGCGCCAGCTGCAGTACACCAGATACTACGAATATATAAAATTTGTAATGAGACCTGTAAGTGTTTCCTAGCAACTCACTTCGGTTGTCTTACTGTGTGTAAGTGTAGGACTAAAATTTATACTTCAGCGTTTCCTATTCTTTTCGTCTGCCCATTGGCTCTTATGCAGGCTCTAGATGAACACAGTATGTGTTACCAGTTCACTGTGCGTCACAGGCGTTTCAGCGGCAAAAATCTTGCTAGCTGCTGAGTCAGGTCACCTCGTAGTCTTCTGAGGTGGATGCGGAAAACGATAGAGGGTGAAACTGATCTGTCAGGTCCATTTCGTGTGATTAGGTCTCGTTCCTGAGGTATTCATTACGTCTGGCTGCCTATAGGAAACGGTAGCAAAAGGAAGGAAGAGAGTAATTTGTTTTGAGTTATTTAAAATGGTTCAAATGGCTCTGAGCACTATGCGACTCATCTTCTGAGGTCATCAGCCGCCTAGAACTTAGAACTAATTAAACCTAAGTAACCTAAGGACATCACACACATCCATGCCCGAGGCAGGATTCGAACCTGCGACCGTAGCGTTCGCTCGGTTCCAGACTGTAGCACCTAGAACCGTAGGCCACTCCGGCCGGCTTTTGAATTATTACCTCTGTATCTTGTGTATCAGCATTTTTCGTGTATCCTAGTCCTGTGGTTAAACCCGGAATGCATGGTCATGTTTGATCTGAATGTGGATTCTCGCGAGTGTTGGAAATTAGTTACCTAGTAGAACAGTAGTGCCAACTAGAGGATGTAAGGAGAAAACTGTCTTTAACTGCGTCGAAAGGACAGATTGTTTGATGACAGACGTACTGCTAAGCTGGCTAAGGTGACTGGTCTTTCTGTGGAAAGTTGCCGTTTACACAGTGGGTCCACTAGATGCTAGTGTCCCCTTTGCGGCGGTAAGACAGATGCTTCTGACAGGCACTCTGTAATGGCACGACGAAAGGTATTTGGAGAAGCGAGTTACTGTTTTCTCTAAGAACTTCATTCTCAGTTCTTGGATGTTAGTGTGGAACTTATTAGTCAATTTGGGTGTAATTATTTTGCGAATAATTGTAACTTCTACACAAAGCATTTTGTGTGTAGATTAACTAAATGCTACCACGTGTAGTGATAGTACTGTTATGGCGTAAAATCAAGTGCCAGCACGCCAGTTGGGAAGGATAGAGAAGAGAAGGCTGTGAGGAGACGTCAGCCAATAGCACGCTGACTGGACTTCTCTTCAGGACGACAACACGACAGTAGCTGCCCCTTCGTGAAGATGACATAAGCGTCGCGACCGACTGGTGACGGCCCATTTCAATGAGAGCCTGAAGATTAGGCATTTGTATAGCAGTGTCTATTCACTTCTCTTGTACTCTCTGTGTAGCACAGACTTAGAACTGTTTATACTGAAGAGGACTGATTATTTCGTATGTCGCCCTTTGCCTGCGACACGTCTGTGTAATTGCAAACGTTAAGTATTGTAATTTTCATTTTTTAACAACTCATTAATACGATTTGTTTTAATGTTTGTCAAGCGAACCGAGTATGCAGGTTTCCTAGACACCGCAAGTACAAAGAAATCATGTCTTTGCTTAATGACTCATAAAAGAAATTCGCCATCAAAGCATCGAGTAAACTCAAGAAGCGTGTTTGCACTTAACACGTTATTGATTTTCGTACTTTTTAGCGTTTTATGGAAGTTGTAAAATTGTGTCTTTCTTCGGTATCATGCTCACGTGAGCAGTACTAGACAACGTGCCTTGTGCTCTTGGATCACAAATAATTCCTTGTGCTTTTCGTGATTGTACGCCAAATGCGTGTATGACTGATTTAAAATAAATTTTATAGTGAAATAAATAGTCTTTCTTGTATATCGAATAATCAGAAACCAGTTTCGTAAAAGAAATTTAACTTCTTATCACAGATAAGTTGAAGTCAAATAAGAATATTAAAATTAAGGACGAAAAGTTAAAAAACTTTGGAGATAAAAATGGTACATACCTATTGCATTATTTGCGAGTGTTAACCGTAAGGTACATAGTGCAAAATGCTGTTGTCCTAAAAAAAATAAAGTACCAATAAGTAACACAATACTGAATCCATTAATATAGTAAGAGTTAGTAGATGCTTACATAGTGCCTGTACAAAAATGGTACAAAAATGCCAATCAACAGGTCCAGAGGTTGTGCCAGACTGATGCTAATTAGTTGACATGCGTATCTTGAACTTGGTCTCAGGGTGCGGGTACAAATGCGGTAAAATAATAAAACAATATCGCACACAACTATAGGTGTTATAAGACATAAAAAAGTAAGAGGGCATAAGCAGCGCAATAAGTAATATAAAAATCTAATGATAAATAAAATAAGTTAATACAACGATAAGTGACGGTATGGGCGGGTAAGTTGGGTACGAATCTCCAAACAACTGTGGAGAGGTCAGTAGCAAGCTAGTTGCGAACCTGTCAACAAAAACAACGTCTGAAGCACACCATGGAGCTGGAACTTGTGACTGCAGTAAGTGGTGAGACAATTCTCAATCATCAGCTAATATTAAGTATCGGAAACTGACTGTGGAGGAAAAGAAGCTTGAGCATAATTATATTATAATGAAACAACTATTACTCGAAAATATTCAGGTCGCAAGTACGTTCCGTGAAAGAAGTGTATCTAACGGCTTTTATACTAGTACTATGGTACTGTAAGTTGTAGAACACGTAGCTGAATTGGTGTAGAGATGTGAAGTAGCGTGGCAGCAAAAATACGTCCGCGCAAAAGAGCGTGCGATATGCACCAAAGGGCGAGGGGGAAGTAATAACTGGAGTAAATAGAGAAACAATTCCTAGTCAGTAGCTAAAACGAACACTCAAAATTAGCTATAGGAAAAAGGAAACGTGGGAGTCGTCGTGTACTTCTAATACAGTGGAATATCTAGTTCAGAAATTTATACGAAGTCCTAAGTACGGTTCGTGAAGTAAATATAACTAGCGACGTTCGTGTAGGATGTATGAAATAAGTACAACAGGTTTGACTTCCTGACCGAGAATGACTAATAGTGCTTATTAGCCATAAATATTCCTTGTGACTATAGAATAAAGTATCTGTAAGTTGTAAGGATGGTTTGTATAATATGGGTCATTATTTACATAGAGCTAAGCACCTACAGCGAAACAAATCACCATCTGTATGTTGTAGATGGTTTAGTACCTGGAATAATAAATGGTTAACTACATGGTGAAGGAGTGGCTAACCACTTAGAACTGAAGATGCATCACTACTTAGCACTCTAGATGCCTAAAGATTGTAACTATAGGTGACAAACTTACTAAAAACCTGTGCAAAAAATTTTAAAGACTAACTACATGTAACAAATGCACCGATAGTAAAAAATAGACTGATTGTAGCTGTGAGCAGCTTTTAAATGTGACTATGTAGTGCTATCTAACAGAAACTGAATCCAAAAACAGCGTATGGATAACCAATAGTGTGTAAAATACTACTATAAATTTACTGGTTATAAATAGAGAATTAGTGACTATTGCGTATTACCACTTACTGCAAATCATTGAAACTAGCGCACTGATCACAGTCTACTGACTGCAACTTACTGAATATAACTACCAACAAGTAGCTATCGTAGCTACTGTAACTTCGCAAATGACAATATTCTACCTATGAAAATTAATAGGGACATAACAATCAATTATCTACATCTAGAGAATCCAGTTATATACCAGTGGCTGACTGTATGGCGCTGCAATCGTAATAGAGCAATAATAAAAAAGAATGTAAGAGGGGGAAGGTAGCGTCATTTTGGGGGGAGTGGGGAAATGGGGGGGGGGGGAGGGCGAAATTAGTTCCGAATACGTAGAAAGAGAAGAAGAAAGGGAGAAGATGAACTATAAATTCAAAACTGTGTGAGCAGACTTAAGGTGTGTGGAGAGGGGCCTTGGAGGGGGAGGGGAGGGGGGGGGGCGGGAGAGCCGGGTTGGGGACGGGAGAGGTGTGGTAAGATGGTACACCGGATGGGAAATGGTTGGTGGAGTGGGGTGGTGAGGGTGCGAGAGAGAGACGGGAGAATATGATGAATAGGAGCAAAATACGTTAACACAGCTAAATTCGTACTACTGATAATGAGTAGCAATCGCGAAAATTCGTTGCTACGCGGTTACACCAACATTCTGCAAACTATCGAAAATAACATTAACTGTAACTTACGGAGTGTAAACTACTGATTATAACTACAACAGAATGATTGTTGCACTAATTGTGGTTTACTAAGCAATAACATTCTACCTGTCAGTATTTAGTATTTTCTCTATTCTCATTAACATTAACTGTAACTTACGGAGTGTAAACTACTGATTATAACTACAACAGAATGATTGTTGCACTAATTGTGGTTTACTAAGCAATAACATTCTACCTGTCAGTATTTAGTATTTTCTCTATTCTCATTAACATTAACTGTAACTTACGGAGTGTAAACTACTGATTATAACTACAACAGAATGATTGTTGCACTAATTGTGGTTTACTAAGCAATAACATTCTACCTGTCAGTATTTAGTATTTTCTCTATTCTCATTAACATTAACTGTAACTTACGGAGTGTAAACTACTGATTATAACTACAACAGAATGATTGTTGCACTAATTGTGGTTTACTAAGCAATAACATTCTACCTGTCAGTATTTAGTATTTTCTCTATTCTCAGCAACTGTCTTCTCTGCATTCTCACAGGTGCATCGACATGCTTCTTACGCTGTCTCTAAGCTCATATCTTCCTGAGAAATGAACAGAACTCATTTTTTCAAACCAGACTACTACCTATTTGTGTGGAAAATTTGTATTCATTTTCGTAATTCTCAATTTAGCGTAACTTTAGCAGTTTACCATGTGTACATTCACGTTCTTCTTAGGTTGTCTCTAGGCTCACATCTCATTGATGAATGGAATGGATATAGCTCAGTCTTACAAGGCGAACTAGTACCTATTTGTCTGGGGCAGTTTTTATTCATTTTCGTAATTCTAAGTCGGATGTAACTTTCCACAGTTTGTCACATGTAGATCCACACTCTTCTTAGGTTGTCCCTAGGTTCATATCTCATTTATAAACGAATAGAACTCAATTTTCCATGTTGAACTAATATGTTTGTGTGCGGCGAATTGTTATTCGTCATCGTAAGGTTCAAATTAACATAATTTTTCGCTGTTTGGCACCTGTCGACGATCGAGTTTCCATCTCTCTGTGGGTTAAGCACTAGTGTGTCATAGCTCTTGTCTGTACTGGAGAATATCATTTGCTGCCTTTATATGTAGTATGAACGAACGAGGGATTGTTCCGTTTTTTATGTCGTCCCCTACGTTTGATGAGTGGAACAATCTGAACCAATAGTCCCTTGATGTACTTGTGGATAGTATGCCGCGACAAATACGGGCATGCATCATTGCAAGAGGACGTGCTACTGGGTATTAGAGGTACCGAAGTGTACAGCAATCTGGATCACCACCTCTGAAGGTCTCGCTGTATGGTGGTACAACATGCAATGTGTGGTTCTCACGAGCAATAAAATGGGCGGAAATGATATTTATTTTGATCTCTATCCCAATTTTATGTACAGGTTCCGGAACCCTCGGAACCGAGGTGAATCAAATTTTTTTTTGGTGTGAATAGAACGGCATGCTAAGCTATGAATAAAAAACCTTTTTATTCAAACGGTACTGTAAGCAATCATACACTTCAATATCTGCAACCTCCTTGTGTTGACACATAATTTCTTTATTTTATCAAAAATTGAGATCATTTTATCTGTGTAAGTGTATATGTCCCTTTTTCATCAAGATCACCTTTTATTTGTCAGTAAATGATTAGAAAAATTTTCAGAAACTTCCCTCTTCCGACTCAGAACGTCGACCAGATCCTTAATCAAACTTAAATATGAAGTTACTGTCTTACCCATTACCAAAGTTAAAAATGTTATATATGCTAATCACTGTGTAATTTAAATGGGCATTCAAGTCGTTATTGCTAATTTGTTTGAAAAAAACTTAACATTCAGTCACCATACCTTCCAATACCTTAGCATGCCGTTCTACTCACACCAAAAAAAGATTTGCATCACCTCGGTTCCGAGGGTTCCGGAACCTGTACATAAAATAGGATAGAGATCAAAATAAATATCATTTCCGCCCATTTTATTGCTCGTGAGAACCACACATTGCATGTTGTACCACCATACAGCGAGACCTTCAGAGGTGGTGGTCCAGATTGCTGTACACATCGGTACCTCTAATACCCAGTAGCACGTCCTCTTGCAATGATGCATGCCCGTATTTGTCGTGGCATACTATCCACATCAAGGCACTATTGGTTCAGATTTTTCCACTCATCAACGGCGATTCGGCGTAGATCCCTCAGAGTGGTTGGTGGGTCACGTCGTCCATAAGAAGCCCTTTCAATCTATCCCAGGCATGTTCGACAGGCTTCATGTCTGGAGAACATGTTGGCCACTCTAGTCGAGCGATGTCGTAATCCTGAAGGAAGTCATTCACAAGATGTGCACGACGGGGGCACGAATTTTCGTCCATGAAGACGAATGCCTCGCCAATACGCTGCGAATATGATTGCACTATCGGTCGGAGGATGGCATTCAGGTATCGTACAGCCGTTACGGCGCCTTCCATGATCACCAGCGGCGTACGTCGGCCCCACATAATGCCACCGCAAAACAGAAGGGAACCTCCACCTTGCTGGACAGCGTGAACAGCGTGTCTAAGGCGTTTCACCTGACCGGGTTGCCTCCAAACACGTCGCCAACGATTGTCTGATTGAAGGCATATGCGACACTCATGGGTAAAGAGAACGTAAGGCCACTCCTGTGCGATCCATTCAGCTTGTTGTTAGGCCCATCTGTAAGGCGCTGCATGGTGTCATGACTGCAAGGATGGACCTCGCCACGGATGTCGGAAGTGAAGTTGCGCATAATGCAGCCTATTACGCACAGTTTGAGTAGTAGCATGACGTCCTGTGGGTGCACGAAAAACGTTATTCAACATGGTGGCGTTGCTGTCAGGGTTCCTCCGAGCCTTAATACGTAGGTAGCGGTCATCCACTGCAGTAGTAGCCCTTGTGCGGCCTGAGCGAGGAATGTCTCTCTGTATCTCCTCCACGTCCGAACAACATCGCTTTGGTTCACTCAGAGACGCCTGGACACTTCCCTTGTTGAGAGCCCTTCCTGGCACAAAGTAACAATACGGACGCAATTGAACAGAGGTATTGACTGTCTACAGACAACACGAGCCATGTACCTCCTTCCTGGTGGAATGGCTGGAACTGATCGGCTGTCCGAACCCTCCGTCTAATAGGCACAGCTCATGCATGGTTGTTTACATCTTTAGGCGGGTTTAGTGACATCTCTGAACAGTCAAAGGGATTCTATCTGTGATGAAATAACCACAGACAACGCCTATTTTAAGGTGATCTGGCGACTGGGATGATGCAAAACTTTTTTTAATGTGTGTATATATCAAGTCCTGCCAAGTACCAATAGATGATAGAGGCCGGCCGAAGTGGCCGCGCGGTTCTGGCGCTGCAGTCTGGAACCGCGAGACCGCTACGGTCGCAGGTTCGAATCCTGCCTCGGGCATGGATGTGTGTGATGTCCTTAGGTTAGTTAGGTTTAACTAGTGCTAAGTTCTAGGGGACTAATGACCTCAGCAGTTGAGTCCCATAGTGCTCAGAGCCATTTGAATAGATGATAGATATCTTTCCGTTTTACGTGGCTATGCTGACAGGATATGTGTATATTGACTTCAAAAATGTTCAAATGTATGTGAAATTTTATGGAACTTAGCTGATACGGGCATCAATCCCTGCGCTTACACACAACTTAACCTAAATTATCCTAAGGACAAACACCCCTCCGCCTGGACCAGCCGAGTATATTGACTGTCACAGATAAATTCACCGTTTTCAGGGTTGTTGTATTCTCTGTCACGACAGGTCTATTCTTTCTCCAAGTACCAAATAAGATGAAAACAGAGCTCACCTAAGATGCACAGATCTCGCTGATATTAACTGTAATTGCACACATTTCTTTTCCCTTACAATGGAATAACCATCGCAAATACATATCGCTGTGATTCACATCTTGTTTCATCTGCAGCTTTCTGTGAACAAGACACTTTTATTCCATTCAGTTATTTTTAAATTGTCATTTGATAATTTGACCTCAGAACCAGCATATCAGTGTTGAATCATGTCACCCAAATTCAGGGATGATGTGTTGTAACTTACATTACACGGATGCGGTGTCCGTGCCCCAGTTCTTATCAACATGACTTTCCCAACAGGTGAAGGTGGCAATCCTGATAAAAGTTGAATGCATTTTTATTCTTAGAAAGTATATAAACATTACGTCAGCTAACGAAAGACTGCTATATACTCGTACATCTTGTTAAATGGCGTAAAATGAAAGGATTTTTGTGGTGAAAATTGGTACTGCTCAAGATCAGTGGTTTCCATTGCACAAAATCATGAAGTTTTACTTCTTCTAAGTTCGAACTGTCCTCATAGCGCCATGCGAGGCGTTTGCAATGCTCTGTTCATTGTTCTGGCGGGGAGATAACATAGATCTCATCACATGCAGGACATCAAATTACTTAAAGGGCAGTCGAATGAGAACGAGACAATGTATATAACGAGCACAGTGCAGCTGTTGGTAACGCAGGCAGGAGTGTGTATACAAGTGTCCTCTATTGGTAACCAAGACGGTAGCGCGAACGTACACCGCAATGCCATTTGTCTGTCAGACGTGCCCGACGTGACGTCATTTAGTCAATCAGACCAATTGTGTGATTGGATTGAAGAGAGAACGCAGCATGTCATTCTCAATGGAGAGAAGTCTTCCGAAGTAAGAGTGATTTCAGGTGTGCCGCAGGGTAGTGTCATAGGACCGTTGCTATTCACAATATACATAAATGACCTTGTGGATGACATCGGAAGTTCACTGAGGCTTTTTGCAGATGATGCTGTGGTGTATCGAGAGGTTGTAACAATGGAAAATTGTACTGAAATGCAGGAGGATCTGCAGCGAATTGACGCATGGTGCAGGGAATGGCAATTGAATCTCAATGTAGACAAGTGTAATGTGCTGCGAATACATAGAAAGATAGATCCCTTATCATTTAGCTACAAAATAGCAGGTCAGCAACTGGAAGCAGTTAATTCCATAAATTATCTGGGAGTACGCATTAGGAGTGATTTAAAATGGAATGATCATATAAAGTTGATCGTCGGTAAAGCGGAGGCCAGACAGATTCATTGGAAGAATCCTAAGGAAATGCAATCCGAAAACAAAGGAAGTAGGTTACAGTACGCTTGTTCGCCCATTGCTTGAATACTGCTCAGCAGTGTGGGATCCGTACCAGATAGGGTTGATAAAAGAGATAGTGAAGATCCAACGGAGAGCAGCGCGCTTCGTTACAGGATCATTTAGTAATCGCGAAAGCTTTACGGAGGTGATAGATAAAATCCAGTGGAAGACTCTGCGGGTGAGACGCTCAGTAGCTCGGAACGGGCTTTTGTTAAAGTTTCGAGAACATACCTTCACCGAAGAGTCAAGCAGTATATTGCTCCCTCCTACGTATATCTCGCGAAGAGACCATGAGGATAAAATCAGAGAGATTAGAGCCCACACAGAGGCCTACCGACAATCCTTCTTTCCACGAACGATACTAGAATGGAATAGGAGGACCGATAGAGGTACTCAGGGTACCCTCCGCCACACACCGTCAGGTGGCCTGCGGAGTATGGATGTAGATGTAGATGTAGATGTAGTCGTGCGTCCGTCCGACTTCCCTATGGAGACAGGTTAAGAGGAACAGCGAACTGTAGTGCGGTTTTTAACTGCGGAAGGAGTGTCAGCAAGTGAAATTTATGCATAAAATTCTGCTGTGTATGTCACATGGGCGTGTGCTGGCGTGGAGTAAGCTATTTCTGGTAGGTCGGGTGACACTGAAAGAGAGCAGTCGGGCAGGAAAGGCTCATTGCGTCATTACCCCTTTTGTCATTGTTGCGGCCGATGCTGCCTTCAGAAATTACCGACGGCGGACGGTGGTTCGTATTGCGCACCAGTCACGGTACGGCTCCCGTCATCATGACACGGCACCTGAAGTTCCGGCAAAACTGTGCGCGATGGGTTCCCCCACAGCCCGACGCAGGAGCACAAGTAGAACAGAATGTCGACAACACTGCAGCACCTGGAACGTTTTCACAATATAAAGTATTGTTTCCTGTCCCGTATTGCCGTGGGAGACGAAACATGGCGTTATAAAAATGGTTCAAATGGGTCTAAGCACTATGAGACTCAGCATCTGAGGTCATCAGTCCCCTAGACTTAGAAGTACTTAAACCTAACTAACCTAAGGACGTCACACACATCCATGCCCGAGACAGGATTCGAACTTGCGACCGTAGCAGCAGCGCGGTTCCGGACTGAAGCGCCTAGAACTGCTCGGCCACAACGGCCTGCATGGTGTTATCATTTTGAGCCGGAGAGCAAGTGACAGAACCAAGAATGGAAACAGAATTTCTGGAACACGACGCCACAATCAGCGCACGTCGATATGTGGACACTTCGCAAAAATTGAAGCTCGCCATCGAGTCGAAACGCCCAGGAATGTTGACGCAAGCCATTATTTTGTTGGTGGACAATGCTTGTGCTTCAGTATCAACCAGCATCATATTAATGTGTGCCAAGATGTATTAAGACACTTGCACTGTGCGTACTGTTTTGCTTTAGTTTTCTCGTACAAGACATTTTTAGGCAGCAGTTTGAAATCATAACTAGTTCGGCGTTATTTTTAAGCGATATTAGCATCATCTGCTAGGATAGTAGTTTTTTCATTTAGCTTTATCCGGTGTTGACCAGGAGATTAGTTAGCAGTCACTGTGGGTTGGCCTTTAGATGCTGCAACCTAAGCAGGAGCATTTTCAGTTTTGACATGTCCGCAACAAGAACACAATCAAGGTTTGTCACCGCAGTAAAGTATTGCTCTTTAGACACAAGAGGATAAGAAGGGTCGATACCATATTCTTTCAACCCATTAACTGCAATACCGACTTTAACTGCTTTGCAGATATTCAGCGTTCAACAGATAATGAGGCTGCCACCTAGTCGTCCACGTTTGAAAGTCGTTGGTTTTTGGAGTAGGCTCAACAAGAGCGGGATCTGAATGAGTAGTAGCTGTGAAAAGTATACTGTGTGAGGTAGTCATGTATAGCACAGAATAATCAAACGTATACCACGTTGACCCACAAGAGCTTATGCTAAGTGCCTTGAAAACGATAACACAGGCAGTGCACACTACAATTACTTGTCAGCACACTGAAACGGCGCCAGCGGATCCACTTGAACCTTTAGGGTTTCACCTTGTAAACCTTTAGCAGTATCAGAACTGTAGTAGTATCTGCAATTATGAATTGAAACCAAGTGATTGGTCACCTCGCCACGCTCGTTAACTTTTCCCTGTCTCTGTTGTATGTTGATCAGGTTGTGACATATAACAGGTGGAAATACACGGCAAGTTCAAGAACCTGCTCCTCATGTGGTTTGCCTAAATTAATTCCGCTCTGGTGATTGGTAATGATGACCAAATTCGTTCACCGTCAATATAAAGAAAATAAAGTGCGATCAGGATTACTACTTCTTATTTTGTTAAGTGTAGATGGTTTATGAAGGCACATTGCAAATGATAACATAGCAACATGCGTCCCAAGGACAATGTAATCAATCTGATAATCTAGTGGCACTTACTTCTCGTGTGAAATTTCCAGACACGTGAAACAACTGATTCTGTTACATAGTAGTGCTTGTTTATTGAAACTTGGTAGATTCCGTGTGTAGCAGTTTTGTCGTCATGACTTGCCCACACCTACGAAGTGCGACAATAAGATAATGAGACTGATATGAAAAAAAATGTTGCTTATCGTTTTAGTCAAGTTTAGTGTTGTCTCCTTCAAAGTAGTTCCCTTCTGACTGCACACTCTTTTTCCAGCGCTTCTGCCATTGATGGTAACATTTCTGGAACTCATCTTCTGTAATATCCTTCATGACCCTCGTCACAGCTTTTTGGACATCTTGTGTTGGTTTAAAATGGTGTCCTTTGACCGCCGTTTTGACTCTTGGAAATAGAAAAAAAGTCGCACGGAGCGATATCTGGTGAATAAGGTGGCTGTGGTAGTACTGAAATTTGTTTTGAGGTTAAAAATTGTTGTACTGACAGAGCAGTATGGGATGGCGCATTATCGTGATGCAGAATCCAATTATCAGCAATGTTGGCACGGACACGAAGAACTCTTTCACGAAATCTTTCTAAAATTTCATTGTAGTAATATCGGTTAACTGATTGTCCAGGAGGCACCCACTCTTTATGAACAATTCCCTTGGAATCAAATAAGCGCAGAAGCATGCATTTCACTTTTGACTTTGACATGCGAGCTTTTCTTGAGCAACATTGCGAACTTGGGCGTTTTGTCTCTGGATCGTACTGAAAAAAACAACTTTTATCACCAGTGATAATACGGCTCAACAATTATGAATTGATTTCCGTTTGCTCTAACAGACGGCTGCCACATTTTTCTGTGTTTCTCTCTGTTGTGGTGTGAGATTTTTGGGGACGATTTTTGCACAAATCTTTCTCAGACCAAGATCTTCAGTTACTATTAGACGAATCGTTCCTCGATTGATGTTCAAGTCTTCTGCAAACATTTTTCACGGATAATCTTTGATCAGATCGTACGAGTACACGCATCCTGGCCATCCGTCCGTGGAGTTGATGGTCGTCAACTGCAGTCTTCAGCATTCGTTCTGCCTTCACTAAACATTTTATTCCAATGAAAAACTTGAGCTCTTGACATAAACTCCTCTCCAAAAGCCTTCTGAAGCTTACCATAAGTTGTCATCGCTGTTTTCACCCAAGTATTATGCGGTTCCATTTCCGTGACGAGAGACACAAACACGTGTTAACTTAATACAGCACAACTCACGACTGACCGGTTGCATCGATGTACCACTTGGAGTAGTAGCAGCTTATAGACCAAGGTCAAAGATATTGTGCCTACGCAAGCCAGCAGTGTTGCCACATCTTGCAAAGAAAATCAGTCTCATTACTTAATTGTCGCACCTCGTATTTTGCTATTACCATTGCAATGAGTTTTTACTGAGTACATTAGGTACTGCCAATTTATGAGACATACAATCCAGTCTCGCTACGGTTTAGTTCAAAATGGCTCTGAGCACTTTGGGACTTACGTTCTGAGGTCATCAGTCCCCTAGAACTTAGAACTACTTAAACCTAACTAACCTAAGGACATCCCACACATCCATGCCCGAGGCAGGATTCGAACCTGCGATCGTAGCTGTCTCGTCTGCAGCTCGTGGTCGTGCGGTAGCGTTCTCGCTTCCCACGCCCGGGTTCCCGGGTTCGATTCCCGGCGGGGTCAGGGATTTTCTCTGCCTCGTGATGACTGGGTGTTGTGTGATGTCCTTAGGTTAGTTAGGTTTAAGTAGTTCTAAGTTCTAGGGGACTGATGACCATAGCTGTTAAGTCCCATAGTGCTCAGAGCCATTTTGTAGCTGTCTCGCGGTTCCAGACTGTAGCGCCTAGAACCGCTTGGCCACTCAGGCCAGCCTACAGTTTAGTCTTAGGAAATGTTAGACCGATAGAATACTGGTTCTGACGAAATAGTGTTGTCTTGCAGAGAAAATAAATATTGAATAATAGTGAAATGAATAGTGAATCTCTGCAATAAGCGTAGAATTGCAAAGTTACTCACCAGGTGTAGAAGTATGAAACCGTATTTTGGCTGCAATAATTAAACGTCTGTTGTTTGAAACTGATAAACAATACTTTAGTCAAAATAATCTCCATTGCTATTTATACATCTTCTCCCACATCTCCGGCAGGCTATGAATGCCACGCAAAAAAAAAAAAAAAAAAAAAAAAAGAGTACATATTTTCATAGGAACTGAAGCGTTGTTCAGCGAGAACGTGCCCCATTGATGCAAACAGATGATAATCGGATGGAGCCAAGTGTGGGGAATAAGCCGCTTGCCCTAGTATTTCCCAACTGGACGCGTCGCTCGTTTCTCTGACCCGTTTTGCTGTGTGCGATGGGGCGTTATCATAGAGCAATATGACTTTGTGTTGCTTTTTTCCATATTCCGGTCGCTTTTCACGTAATGCTCGATTTAAATCGATTATTTGCTGTTGGTAGCGATGAGTGTTAACGGTTTCTGCCGGTTTTAGCAGCTCGTAATAGATGACACCCTTCTGATCCCACCAAACACAGAGAATTGTCTTCTTTCCAAAGCGATTTGGTCTTTCGGTGGATGTCGATGGTTTTCCTGGATTTACAACGCTTGGGATTCTCAAAATATATCCATTGTTCATCACCTGTCACTATTCGATGGAAAAATGACTTTCTTTTGTATCTGGCGAGCAGCATTTTTCGAGTGGTCTTTCGATTTACTTGCTGTCTTTCATTCACTTCTTGCCCACTTTCTACACCTTTCCCATAGCTTTCAACCGAAGAGAAACGTCTTTCTGCGTCACATTCAATTATTCCGCGACTTCCTGTTGAGTTTGAGTATCATCTTCATCCAGTAAGCCCTGCAGTTCGTTGTCTTCGAACTTTTTCGATGGTTTGCCGCCCTCGTCGTTTCTCACCTCAAAATTACCTATTTTGAATTTTTTGAACCATTCGAAACAGTGTGTTTTCCCAAAATTTTTCGATGGTTTCCCGCGCTCGTCGTTTCTAAATTCAAAATCACCAATTTTGAATTTTTTGAACCACTCGAAACACAGTGTTTTCCCAAGAGCATATTCGTCGTCAGCAGATGGCGCTGCAGACGCGGTCTCCCGAGTCCTATACTGGATGATAGCACAATCTACAGGGAAATTCCGGTTTCATACTTCTACACCTGGTACACAATGAACAAAAAAACATCTTAGGTTGTTTGCAGATAATGCTGTCGTTTAACGTCTAGAAAAGCCATCAGAAGATCAAAACAAAACAAATTGCAAAACGATTAAAAAAGATATCTCTATGGTGCGAAAATTGGCAACTGAACATAAATAATTAAAAATGTGAGGTAATGCACTTGAGTGCTAAAAGGAATCCGTTAAACTTCGGTTACACGATAAATCAGTGAAATATAAAGGCCGTAAATTCAACTAACCTCCTCCGTAGGAATTACAATTACGAACAACTTAAATTGGAAAGAACACATAGAAAATGCTGTGAGGAAGGCAAACTAAATTTTATTGGCAGAACACTTATAAAGTATAACAGGTCTTATAAATAGACTGCCTACACCGCGCTCGTCCGTTCCCTTCTGGAGTATTGCTGCGCGGTCTGGGACCCTTACCAGATAGGTTTAGCGGAATATATCGAGAAAGTTGAAGGAAGAGCATCACGTTTTGTGTTATCGCGAAATAGGAGAGAGACTTTTACTGCATGATACAGGATTTGGGGTGGACGTCATTAAAACAAACGCGTTTGCCGTTGCGGCGGAATCTCCACACGAAATTTCAATCACCAGCTTTCTCCTCCGAATGCGAAAATATTTTGTTGGCGCCGACCTACATAGGAAGAAACGATCATAATAATAAAATTAGGGAAATCAGAGCACTCACGGCAAGATATAGGTTTTCGTTTCTCAGTGCGCTGTTCGAGATTGGAATAACAGAGAGTTATTGTGACGCTGGTTCGATGAATCCTCTGCCAGGCACGTAAGTGTGATTTGCGGAGTATCCATGTAGATGTAGATGTACACACTTGACATGTACAAGCATTGTTCATAATTTCTGTTACAGTCTTCTAGGTGTTGTAGAGGGGACTTATTAGATAATGGACGGTAAGGAATCCAACTCCGGAAATGTATCGTTTGAATAAAAAATAGATCGGATCGCTTTCAAATCTCCCGTTTCACAAAATGTACAGAAAGTGAGACCAAGCACCGTCGTCCGTCCCTGTTCTGACGTCACGTACCATTTTCGACCGACTACAACAATGAATGCGAGCAACCGGTGCGTTAGTAACAGGTTCAAAATGGTTCAAATGGTTCTGAGCACTGTGGGACTTAACATCTGAGGTCATCAGTTCCCTAGACTTAGAACTACTTAAACCTAAGGACATCACACACATCCATGCCCGAGGCAGGATTCGAACCTGCGACCGTAGCAGTCGCGCGGTTCCGGACTGAAGCGCCTAGAACCGCTCGGCCACCGCGGCCGGCTTAGTAACAGGAAGTAGTGCTTCACGGACAAGTCGCACTTTCGACTTTGAAGATGGCCTTTGTTACATAGAAGAAAACCCGACTACACATCCTAAAAAACTGCCCATGTCATGAGCTCCTGTAGAGTACACTGCTCTGAGGTCATTGTCTCTGGATATGATTCGCGAGTTGCAGCGCTAATCAGGCCTGTTTTGTTGCGGCGAGATCTTTTAACGAAATTTCAATCTCCCACCTACACAAGGAGGGATGACCATCTAATAAAATTAGCTAGATTACTGAATTTATAAAGTGATACGTAGTATTCCTCTGTGTTGCTACCTTAAGAGACTTCATAGGTGAAGAAGCATTTGGTTACTTTAAGAGAGCTCGAAAGTGAGGAGGAATCTTGTGACACAGGTAGATGTTAGCAGTTCTTCATGAGCCAAAATTGAGTTTAATATTCTGGTCCTGTGATGCAGGACATCGCAGATATATAGCTGATAAGAACATACAGTTTTGTAGCTGATGAGAGAATACTTAGAGGAAGTACGTGGTCTGATCAAAAACTTCCGCAACTTTGTCCACAAAATTTTTCTACACTTACCTTCTACTTGTGCATGATCCCCTTCGAAATACTCTCCTCGACAATTTGACGCACCGCTCCCAACGCAGTTTCCACGTTGGTAAGCAGTCCTGGTACGCCTTTTGCTGAATCGCACGAAGCACCGTCTGCGTAGTTTCTTTTATCTCGTCTGTTGTTGCGAATCTTCGTTCTTTCAACGTCTCAACATTATAAAAGTAGACCCACGTCTCATCGCCAGTTATTCTCTTAAGGAAAATCTCATTTTTGCGATCCAAAAGCTCTTCACAGATTGCGAGGCAAAGGTCATTCTGGTCTTGACCCAAGAGCCATGGGACGAACTTGGCGGCAACCCTAAGCATTCCAAGATGCTGTGTCACGTTTTCATAAAGTGATCCAATTGAAATCTTACATTCTTCTACAATATCTCGGACAGTCAATCTTCGATTGACACGCAAAATTTCGTTGACGTTCCTGACCTGAGCGTCGTCGGCAGACTCGAAGGGCGTCCTGTACGAGGGTCATCTTTTAACTTCCTTCCGCTCATTTTAAACCGTGTGAACCATTCGTAATACCGAATACGGATCAAGCACTCCTCACCGTTAGCTTCCTGCATCATTTGGTGTCTCTCTGTAAAGCATTTCTTTAGTTTCACCCAAAATTTAATGCAGACGCTTTGTTTCTCTAACTCTGCCAACTCGAAATTCTCAAACAGTGCGACACCACGTTCTACTCAATACAACACTGAACAATAACTAACAGACATACAACAATGAAACTTCAGTAAGTTACACACTTAACACACGAGTGTGCAGGGAGCCAACCTCATTTCGCTCCAACACACCACTGGCCCGAAATTACGAATGTTCCGGAATTTTTTGAACAAACCTCGTACTGTTCAGCTGACCATGCCACGAGCTCCTATAGAGTTCACAGGTCTGAGTTCATTGTCTCCGATGCGTGCGCAGAGTAAAGCAGGAGAATTGAACATGATTCGACCTTCAAACTTGTTTTACATCCAAACGGCACTTTTCCGGACATGGGTACCTTCCAAACTTTGTATACTAAGTCCCCTTCACACAACCAAGAAGCCTGTAAGAGGAAATGTCACACACACTGCATAGCCACCACGTTACATGATGTAAACGATGTGTTATTGATGATACTGTTAATACTGAATTAATTTAATGAAATGCTTCACTGAAAACATACACTCATTATATAAATTTGCATTGATTTCTATACTAATTCGTTTAAGACTGAGTATCGAGGACTTACCTCCAGCCGCGCGGAGTGGCCGCGTGGTTTTGAGGCGCCATGTCACGGACCGCGCGGCCCCTCACGCCGAACGTTCGAGTCCTCCCTCGGGCATGGGTAGGGATGTTGTTCTTAGCATCAGTTAGTTTAAGGTAGCTTAAGTAGTGTGTAAGTCTAGGGACAGATGACCTAAGGAGTTTGGTCCTTTAGGAATTCACACCCGTTTTTGTGCATTGTGAACTTACCTCTACATAATCAGTGCCACTTCTCTGTTATCTGGCAGTAGTTGGAACACAATTTTTTTTTCTTTATAAGCTTCCTTATTCGTGAATATGTATTTGCTTTAACCAGACAATTTAAACGGACGTATTTCGTTTCAGGTGGTGGGTGCCCTGATGGTAAGTTCCTATGGGACCAAATTGCTGAGGTCATCGGTCCCTAGGTTTAAACACTACTTAATCTTACCTAAACTAACTTACGCTAACGACAACACACACACACGCCCATGCCCGGTTTCAAGTGGTCTAAAGTTCAACAAATTCATAGATTAACTGACTTTTCAATTGTACTCTGGATATACTTTCGTCTACAGCCATCAAAAATCAATCAAAAAATTCATGGTTGTGATGAGGCTGCCCGCATCTCGTGGTCGTGCGGTAGCGTTCTCGCTTCCCACACCCGGGTTTCCGGGTTCGATTCCCGGCGGGATCAGGGATTTTCTCTGCCTCGTGATGACTGGGTGTTGTGTGATGTCCTTAGGTTAGTTAGGTTTAAGGAGTTCTAAGTTCTAGGGGACTGATGGCCATAGATGTTAAGTCCCATAGTGCTCAGAGCCATTTGAACCATTTTTTTTGATGAGGCTAAGTTTTATTTGAATAAAATGTTTTATACGTTACTAGTAGCCATTACAACCGCACTGTTACTATCGATAGTCACAGCAAACGTCGTAACACATAAGTATGAGGATTTGAGCCGCGTGGGATTAGCCGAGCATTCTAAGGCACTACAGTCATTGACTGTGCGGCTGATCCCAGCGGAGGTTCGAGTCCTCCCTCGGGCAAGGGTGTGTGTGTTTGTCCTTAGAATAATTTAGATTAAGTAGTGTGTAAGCTTAGGGACTGATGACCTGAGCAGTTCAAATGGCTCTGAGCACTATGGGACTTAACATCTGAGGTCATCAGTCCCTAGAACTTAGAATTACTTAAACCTAACTAACCTAAGGACATCACACACATCCATGCCCGAGGCAGGATTCGAACCTGAGACCGTAGAGCAGTTAAGTCCCATAGGATATCACACACATTTGAACATTTTTCTGAGGATTTGAACAAGGAGAAATATGTAAATATAAGGAGCAGTCAAACGAAAATGTGACAGATGAGAAAAAAAAACAGTAAGTAAACATCATTATTTCGACATTAATCGCCCTAACTGCTAACAGATTTATACCAGTCCGAGACAAGACGCCGGCCGGAGTGGCCAGGCGATTCTAGGCGCTACAGTCTGGAGCCGCGCGACCGCTACGGTCGCAGGTTCGAATCCTGCCTCGGGCATGGATGTGTGTGATGTCCTTAGGTTAGTTGGGTTTAAATAGTTCTAAGTTCTACGGGTCTGATGACCTCAGAAGTGAAGTCCCATAGTGCTTAGACCCACTTGAACAATTTGAGACAAGACGATCAACGCCTTTATGGAAAAATGTTTGCTTTTACCTGTGGAACTGTAATTGTACCCAGGCATGCAGTCCTTCGTCCAAAACAAATCGACGGACACGAATGTATTTCTCCAGGGTTTCAAAAATATAGGAGTCGCATGGGAAGGATCGGGACGGTATGGAGGATGTGTAAGGACTTCCCAGCGAACATGTGCAGTTACTCGAAACAACCTTGGCTGGTCCTCCATACAGTCCAGGTATCTCTTCGTGCGATTTCCATATTTTTGAACCCTGGAGAAAGACGTTTGTGGCCGTCGATATGCTTCGGACGAAGAGGTGCGCACCTGTATACAATCATGGTTTTGTAGGCGACCGCAAACATTCTTTCATGAAAGCATTGACAGCCTTGTCTGATTGGGGGATAAATGTTGCAAAAGTAAGGTGATTATTTACGAAATAATAAACAGTTTACTTACTTTCTGTCCACCTGTCTTGTTTTCATTTGACTGCCCCTTATGCAGACTGATAAACAACATGATTAGACAATCTAGTAGATACAATACGAAATAAATTAAAAATCATATTAAAAAATTAAAACTTGGTCCTTTCAAGCACATATAATGTTATGTATGCTCGTAGCAGACACGTCCAAATGCGCTGTCGGCCCTGTATACAGTACATCACAAATCAGTCTGCAGGCGAATGCAGAATTTGTATTTACGTAGTTCTTGTTCACATAAATTAGGAAAAAAATTACAATGGCAAAAGAAGGATTCAAGAGGAAACAGAAATTACTTTGTGGACCTCTAAACAAACATCTGAGGAAAAGACTTGCAAATGTTACATCTGGAGCGTTGCACTATATGGTGCAGAGACCTGGACTTTGAGGATGAAAGATGAAAGAAGATTCGAGGCACTAGAGATGTAGATATGGAGAAGAATGGAAAATGTGAAATTGGAAGACCGAGTAAGGAATGAAGACATATTAAGAAGAGTTGGAGAAGAAAGAAACATACTGAAAGTCATCAGAAAGAGAAAACGGAACTGAATTGGACATTGTTTGAGGAGGGACTGTTTATTGAAGGAAGGAATAGAAGGAAGAGGAGGGAAAACGGGGAAGGGGAAAACAAGATATCAAATGCTGGACAATATCATAGGAGGCAAATATTCAGAAATGAAAAGACTGGCTATGGACAGACAAAAGTGGAACAGGCTTAACCCACAAGACCTGCCGAAAGGCAGAATACCATACTACTACTGTTCATGTCCTGATATATGTTCGTTGCTATGTTTATATGATACTTCATAATGAGCACGTGGTCGAAATTGACTTATGAAGCCGAATAAAGCATTTTATTCAAATGACAAACTGCTTCAGAGAGACAGTACGGTTTAATGGAACGCCTTTTGTATGAAAAACTATGAATCACGAGGAAAATCGTGAATATGTTCTGAGAGTGGAGCTAATCTGTCCCTCCGACAATTTTCTGTGCTACACATTCGAATAATACCTACGAAAGGCAACATCTACACTTTCCAGAACATTGCACAGAGAGCGTCCTCTCTTGGTTAGTGAACGCAATTCAGCGTGGAAGACGCTTTCTTAGGATTATGACAAAAGTTAAAGTTTGTACGACAACTTGAGGATCATTATTTGTAATCTTGTGGCGGTACCGGCTCGGTCAGTCGAGCAAGTCCTCCAATTTTCGTTAATAAGGACTGCTTGGGTGCAAGCAATTATTGAGCCGTTTCGGGAATAGAATTAAAACAGTCCCCTTTCCATACAGCTCCGAACAATGCCTAATTGCCACTGGCGTATGAATAATTTATACGGTAAGATGGGGCCCGCAGATCTTCTTCGAGGCGGGACATATGGCAAATGAAACAATTACCGAAGATTGCTTATTAAGGAGAAAAAGCCCGAAGCGGGGACGCAGCGGTGCCTGGATCGTGCAATTAGCTCACCCTTAATTGCGGTCCGGTCAGCTTTGTTAGTGATCGCTGCTGCAGGCGGAAACGGCCAGATAAACACTTGCGAACGTGCGTTTCTTACGAGTAGATGACCTGCAAGATTCTTGGAGCCCATTAAGTTTGCCGTTCTCTATTGGCTGTGTGCTAAGTATGAACACACTAGCCGAAATTAAAATATTTTTGCTTTCTATCATAACGGCGATAACGAATAGTAATTTCTTGAATTATTTATCAAACCTTCCGCTTCCTCATATTCTTCTGAGAAAAAAAGTAAGAAATGAAAGAAAGAATGTTATTATCTTCACGTATATAACAAAACTTTTTCTGCTGTCAAAAATAGCGATTTTATTCAAGAGGCATGATCCAACTTGAGCTCTGAAGAGTTCTTCAGGGGCTTGCAAGTTTTTGACAGTGTTTTTATTTTTCGTTAGTCTTAATATAAGTAAACGACTATATAATTATCACTAAAAGCTATATATACCAGGCAAAATGTCAGTATTTCTTCAAGTAATTCGCTGTACAGCCTCGGAGCTCATCTACCATTAACACGAGAAAATTAATGCTCCAGGTGTTTGACAAATAGCGGAAACTTTTCAAGATGCTGCAGTCAATTTCTCGTGAGAAGTACATGTGTGCAGAAAGAATTAGGAGTGTACGAGGCATTCAAAGATTTTGAACCGACTGGTGAAAAAGGCTAGGAAGTATAACTTGGTGAGTATGGGTTAATAGCCCTGATATTTAGTCTCTATTTTAGACAGAAGCTTTAGTTAACTGTGTTTTCTTAGGACTGTTAGTGGATCAGGATTCCAAGTTAGTTCATGATCTGGTATTAGTTGTAGGATTCAAGTGTTTTACATTGAAGAGCCAAAGAAACCGGTACACCTACCTAACATCGTATAGCGCCCCCGCGTGCACGCAGAAGTGCAGCAACACGACGTGGCATGGGCTCGTCTAATGTAAGTACTGGAGGGAATTGACACCATGAATCCTGCAGGGCTGTCCATATATCCGTAAGAGTACGAGGTGGTGGAGATCTCTTCTGCAAATCACGTTGCAAGACATCCCAAATATGCTCAATAATGTTCATGTCTGAGGAGTGTGGTGGCCAGCAGAAGTGTTTAAACTCAGAAGAGTTTCCTGGAGCCACTCTGTAGCAATTCTGGACGTATGGGATGTCGCATTGTTCTGCTGCAATTGCTCAAGTCCGTCGGAATGCACAATGGACATGAAAGGATGCAGGTGATCAGACAGGATGCTTACGTACGTGTCACCTATCAGAGTCGTCTCTAAACGTATCAAGGCACCCATATCACTCCAAACGTACACGCCCCACACCATTACCGAGCCTCCACCAGCTTGAAAAGTCCCCTGCTGATATGCAGGGTCCATGGATTCATGAGGTTGCCTCCATACCAGTACACATCCATCTGCTCGATAGAATTTGAAACTAGACTCGTCCGACCAGTCGTTTCCAGTCATCAACAATCTCGGTGTTGACGGGCCCAGGCGGGGCGTAAAGCTTAGTGTCGTGTAGTCATCAAGGGTACACAGTGGGTCAACGGCTGCCAAAGCATATATCGATGATGTTTCGTTGAATGGTTTGCACGCTGACACTTGTTGATGGCCCAGCATCGACATCTGCATCAATTTGAGGAAGGATTGCACTTCCCGTTCTTGCAGGACCTTTTTCCGGCCGCAGCGATGTCGGAGAATTCATGTTTTACCGGATTGCTGATATTCAAGGTACACTTGTGAAATGGTCGTACGAGAAAATCCTCACTTCATCTCTGCCTCGGAGATGCTGTGTCCCATCGCTCGTGTGCCGAGTATAGTACCTAGTTCAAACTAATTTATATCTTGATAACCTGCCATTGTAGCAGCAGTAACCGATCTAATAACTGCGTCAGACATTTGTTGTCTTATATACGCATTGCCGACCGCAGCATCGTATTCTGCTTTGAATACACATGCCTATGCCAATTTCTTCGCCGCTTCAATGCATTTGGATGGATTGTGGGCTGATGGACAGTTAAGCAGTGGCCACAGGAAGGAATATTCTGTTTTTCCTGTCTACAATTATTGCCTAGAGTCTTTCAGTGTTTTTAGGTACTTACTGGTGGTTGACCCTGAGTGCGAGGTAGTTGAGCTGGAACTGAAGAGAGTGATAGAGTTGAAGTACATACATCAAAAAAGTTTTGCATCACCTCGGTCCGAGAGTTCCGGAACCTGTACAGGACATTGGAATAAAGATCAACATAAACATCATTACAGCCCTTTTTATTGCTCATGAATACGACACATTGCATGTTGTACCACCATACAGCGAGACCTTCAGAGGTGGTGGTCCAGATTTCTGTACACACCGGTACCTCTGATATCCAATAGCATATCCTCTTACATTAATGCATTCCTGTATGCGTCGTGGCAAACTATCCACACGTTCATCAAGGCACTGTTGGTCCTCAACGGCGATTTGGCTTAGATCCCTCAGAGAGGTTGGTTGGTCACGTCGTCCATAAACAGCCTTTTTCAATCTATCCCAGCATGTCCGATAGGATTCGTGTCTGGAGAACATGGTGACCATTCTAGTTGAGCGATGTCGTTATCCTGAAGGAAGTCATTCACATGATATGCTCGATGGGGGCGCGAAATGACGACCATGAAGACGAATGCCTCGCCAATATGCTGCCGATATGGTTGCACTATCGGTCGGAGGATGGCATTCACGTATCGTACAGTCGTTACGGCGCCTTCCATGACCACCAGCGGCGTACGTCGGCCCCACATAATGCAACCCCGAAACAGCAGGGAACCTCCACCTTGTGGCACACGCTGGACGGTGTGTCTAAGGCGTATAGCCTGACCGGATTGCCTCCAAACACGTCTCCAACGATTGTCTGCTTGAAGTCATATACGACACTCATCAGTGAAAAGAACGTGATGCCAATACTGAGCGGTCCATTCAGCATGTTGTTGGGCCCATCTGTACCGCGCTGCATCGTGTCGTGGTTGCAAAGATGGACCTCGCCATGGATGTCAGAAATGAAGTTGCGGATCATGCAGCTTACAGCGCACAGTTTGAGTCGTAACACGGCGCCCTGTGGTTGCACAAAAAGCATTATTCGACATAATGGCGTTGCTGTCAGGTTTCCTCGGAGCCATACTATAGCTAATGTGGTCTCTTGGCATACTTAATGTAAGTAGAGCTACTTATTGGATTGAAATCTGGATATAGCAAGATGTACGATCACTTTCATTTCGTCTCCTACGCACAAATAACATCCTCTTCTGTGTACCTACTCTAACACGGCGCTGATGTTGCCACCTTGCCGCCCTTTTCACTTTCTATATAGACGCATCAAAAATTCTTGCATTACCCCAGTTCCCAGAACTCCTGAAGAATGACGTTGACTGTGGATGTTGTATCACAGACACAATCCCTTTGACTGTTCAGAGATATCACTAAACCCGCCCAAAGATGTCAACAACCATGTATGGGCAGATCCTATTAGAAGGAGGGGGTCGGACAGCCGATCATTTCCAGTCATTCCCCTAGGAAGAGAGCTCGTGTTGTGTGTAGTTCAACCATGCTTACAAGGTCAATACCCTGGTTCTTACATAAAACTTGATATACTAAGCCCCTCTACAACCTCTAGAAGTGTGTAACAAGAACTGTGAAACACCCTATATACGAGGGTCATTCTTAAAGTAAGAAACAACAGCGCATCATATCGGCACATCCTGTCACGGCCTCTCTAGGCCAGTCTCTTAATACGCCGCCATTATGTTTCACGTACCTATCGGTGTCGGTTGTAGCCCTGCCGATTAGTAGTCCCGCCGATTCTGAAGTGCACCTTTGCCTTTCGCGGGCAAGTGCTCTACCATCAGAAAGTACCGAGTTCGAGTCTCGGTCCGGCACACAGTTTTAATCTGCCAGGAAGTTTCATATCAGCGCACACTCCGATGCAGATGGGAAATCTCATTCTGGAAACATCCCCCAGGCTGTGGCTAAGCCATGTCTCCACAATATCCTTTCTTTCAGGCCTGCTAGTTCTGCAAGGTTCGCAGGAGAGCTTCTGTAAAATTTGGAAGGTAGGAGACGAGGTACTGGCGGAAGTAAAGTTGTGAGGACGGGGCTTGAGTCGTGCTTGGGTAGCTCAGATGGTAGAGCACTTGCCCGCGGAAGGCAAAGGTCCCGAGTTCGAGTCTCGGTCCGGCACACAGTTTTAATCTGCCAGGAAGTTTTAATGATGGGAATGTGCGTAAACCGTGTAGACTGTTTAATGAATGAAGGAAAAATGTTCGTGATGTAGAACGATCTGTACGGCTTGCTTCACTATTGACAAGCTGCATCAGAAATTTCCACTAGTATAAATATCAGTAGTTCTCACATTGTTACTGACAAACTTCACTACAAAAATGTGTGCGAGATGAATGCCGAAAATGATGACAGAATAACACGAAACAAAGCAAATGGCACATTCTTTGTCCGTTTTGGAGCGCTGTCACAACGATGATGACGAGTCCTTGAGTCACATTGTGACAGGTGATGGAATGTGAATTGCGCACTGCACTTCATAGACTAAACGTCAATCCAGTGACTGGCATTATTCAAACTCTCCGAAGAAACCACGAAAATTCATACAAGAACCTTCAACAGGGAAAATCATGGCCACAGTTTTTGGGACCGGAGAGTCTTTCTTCTGCCTGCTAGACTTTTTGCCAAGAGGAATGGCAATAAACGGTGAGAGGTACTGTGAAACACTATTAAATCTTAGCCGCGCTATTCAGAATCGCATGCGGGGACTGCTCTCCAATGGCGACGATCTGCTTCACGAGAATGGTCGGCTTCACTTTGCAACCAGAACAAAGACGCAACTGGACAAGTTTCATTAGGAATTACTGAATTATTCACCATACAGCCGTGGCAAAGCATGATCACACTTTCATCAGTTTCTGAAACTGAAGGAATTCCTTGGTGGAAAGCGCTTGGAAAATGATCACGTTGGAAGAAGCAGTTACTAACCGGTTTAATGGTCAGGTGGCAGAGTTCTTTGACGCTGGGATCCGAAAGCTGGTGCCAGGGGTTTGACAAATGTTTAAATGTTCATGGTGACTATGGAAAACTGTGCATATTGTAGCTTGTGATACAATATACGTTCTTAAATAATGTTCCTCTTACTCCATTATAAATCCGTTCTCACTTTAAAAATGACGCTTATATATATGAAATATGTGTATGATGGTCCACTTAACGTTTCAGCTTAATATCTACTACAGTAGAAACTGAAAAACATCTTTCACAGATATGAATGTAAAGCAGGGACGATCTTAAACGTAAGCAAATATTATATTCACCGCAAGTTTATGTTTTTTTCAGTTACACACCACTTTATTTTTCACGAAATCAATGATATGAAAAATATCACAAAAAATGGTATTGGTTGCGTCGCGATACGTCAATAACATCCCGAAAAATTGCAAAGTGAAGCTGACACTTGAAATAAACGAACCGCGCCGCTATTGCACACCCCGAGATGCAAATGTGAACCCCACATTGCTAGTATTGGCCACGTGATTAACGTACTACGATGAAACACTGTACTTATTGGTATTTACACTGTTATTAGTAGATTGGAAAGGATACAGGTGTCCAGTCACACAACTACGTGTGTTAGATTCTTCATCAGCCATTAATTATATTTACCCTGGCCAGTGATATTCAGTACTTCGCTATCGTTATGTCCAATTTTGTACTGCAGTAAATATCAATAACGTATGAATGAGTAAACCCTTTCCTTATTTTTCATTGTGTGTGACAGGACATCTACATTTTCTCCAGTTCACTTAATATCAGTGTAAATAGCAGTAAGTGCAGCGTTTGTTACAGCATAGCATGTCAATCACATCGCGTTTACGAGCAACGTGGGGTTCGCGCTTGCATCTCGGAATGTGCAGTAGCGGCGGGTTTCATTTATTTCAAGCGCCAGCTTCACTTTGCAATTTCCCGGAATGTATTGACGTATTGCGATGCAACCAACGCCACTCTTTTTGCGATTTTTCATATTATTGACTGGCTAAGAAATAATACATAGCGTCTGTTGTGTCGATTCCCTAAGGTCTCGACACAATGAGTGGCTAGGTGCACGCGAAACTAACGCAGACGGGCGTAAATTCTGAAACAGGAGACTGGATGAAAACTATAAAGAAAAGAAGAGAGATTTTAATATACTTAACTTTAATGTAGTCTTGTTCTTGTTGAAATACATCTCTTGCATAGTAGTAAGCAATTAGCAATGATACACATGGCGCCTTGCTAGGTAGTAGCGATGGACTAGCTGAAGGCTATTTAATCTGTCTCTCGGCAAATGAGAGGAAGACGTGATACGTCTTGTCGCAAGCTATGTCGTCCGTACAACTGGGGCGAGGTCAAGTCCGTGTCTTGTGACCTGCCATGAGGTGGCGCTAGGTTTGCGATTACACAGTGGCGACACGCGGGTCCGACATGTACTACAGGACCGCGGCCGATTTAAGTTACCACCTAGCAAGTGTGGTGTCTAGCGGTGACACCACAGCGTCCATTTAAAAAAAAAAAAAGCGTTAAGTTGGCGTTTAAAATAATACACTCCTGGAAATGGAAAAAAGAACACATTGACACCGGTGTGTCAGACCCACCATACTTGCTCCGGACACTGCGAGAGGGCTGTACAAGCAATGATCACACGCACCGCACAGCGGACACACCAGGAACCGCGGTGTTGGCCGTCGAATGGCGCTAGCTGCGCAGCATTTGTGCACCGCCGCCGTCAGTGTCAGCCAGTTTGCCGTGGCATACGGAGCTCCATCGCAGTCTTTAACACTGGTAGCATGCCGCGACAGCGTGGACGTGAACCGTATGTGCAGTTGACGGACTTTGAGCGAGGGCGTATAGTGGGCATGCGGGAGGCCGGGTGGACGTACCGCCGAATTGCTCAACACGTGGGGCGTGAGGTCTCCACAGTACATCGATGTTGTCGCCAGTGGTCGGCGGAAGGTGCACGTGCCCGTCGACCTGGGACCGGACCGCAGCGACGCACGGATGCACGCCAAGACCGTAGGATCCTATGCAGTGCCGTAGGGGACCGCACCGCCACTTCCCAGCAAATTAGGGACACTGTTGCTCCTGGGGTATCGGCGAGGACCATTCGCAACCGTCTCCATGAAGCTGGGCTACGGTCCCGCACACCGTTAGGCCGTCTTCCGCTCACGCCCCAACATCGTGCAGCCCGCCTCCAGTGGTGTCGCGACAGGCGTGAATGGAGGGACGAATGGAGACGTTTCGTCTTCAGCGATGAGAGTCGCTTCTGCCTTGGTGCCAATGATGGTCGTATGCGTGTTTGGCGCCGTGCACGTGAGCGCCACAATCAGGACTGCATACGACCGAGGCACACAGGGCCAACACCCGGCATCATGGTGTGGGGAGCGATCTCCTACACTGGCCGTACACCACTGGTGATCGTCGAGGGGACACTGAATAGTGCACGGTACATCCAAACCGTCATCGAGCCCATCGTTCTACCATTCCTAGACCGGCAAGGGAACTTGCTGTTCCAACAGGACAATGCACGTCCGCATGTATCCCGTGCCACCCAACGTGCTCTAGAAGGTGTAAGTCAACTACCCTGGCCAGCAAGATCTCCGGATCTGTCCCCCATTGAGCATGTTTGGGACTGGATGAAGCGTCGTCTCACGCGGTCTGCACGTCCAGCACGAACGCTGGTCCAACTGAGGCGCCAGGTGGAAATGGCATGGCAAGCCGTTCCACAGGACTACATCCAGCATCTCTACGATCGTCTCCATGGGAGAATAGCAGCCTGCATTGCTGCGAAAGGTGGATATACACTGTACTAGTGCCGACATTGTGCATGCTCTGTTGCCTGTGTCTATGTGCCTGTGGTTCTGTCAGTGTGATCATGTGATGTATCTGACCCCAGGAATGTGTCAATAAAGTTTCCCCTTCCTGGGACAATGAATTCACGGTGTTCTTATTTCAATTTCCAGGAGTGTATTTTCTTGCGATTTAGAATGTCTCGTAGTATTTACTTTTATGATCTCCTGTCTTACACTCATACACGTACAAGTCATTTCTCAATCTCTATTGGAGTTCTGGAGATATTTGCTCTGAAACGTTTAAGTGGGCCACCCATGCTGCTAAAAAGCGTCGAATACTTTGAGAGGTGGTAGTACTCAACGAAACAAGAAAAATAAGTCCAATAAACATGGGTTCGGAAATGCATACTTTCTGAGATAATCATGTGTTTATAGGAAGGGCTGGGTGACACTTGGTTGCGGATATTAGCACAGTCGTTACGGTGGCGCTCCGTCAAATGCGTTGGCAGGGTATTATGACGTCTTAACCACAGGACTCTACCTACCATTAGGTTCTCTGCAGTCAGCTGTGAGGCTCGAGTCGTGTGGTAAGCTGCGTTAGGTTTCGTTGTGTTTGTGTACTTTATCGTACAGTATTGTTAACCCTGGGTATGTATCATGGTGTTTTACCCTAGTCCAAATGCAGATTGACGGATATGGTTACTGTTATTGCGCTGTTTATACGAACAAATGGTGTAGTACATTTACATTTTCTCTCTTCCAGCACTTGTTACCTATGAAAGCCTACAACTCGACAAGTGAAATAGCTGATACGCTATTTTTCTATGGTTTAGCAAATGGACGTGGGCTGCGATCCAGTGCCTTCTACAGTGAAAAATATCCACAACGCAGAGTGCCCTCTGATAAGTTGTTCAGCAGACTTTTCCAGCATCTGAGGGACGCTGGTACCCTTTCACCTCGGAAGGCTGACAGTGGAAGACCCCGCACAGTCCGCACGCCTGACATGGAGGAGCGTGTGCTACGTTCGGTGGAAGAACCCTTGGGGCCAATGTGCGACTATTAGCAGCAGCATAAGGAGTGGTTCAAATGGTTCTAAGCACTATGGGACTTAACATCTGAGGCCATCAGTCCACTGGACTTAGAACCACTTAAGCCTAACTAACCTAAGGACATCCTACCCGAGGCAGGATTCGAACCTGCGACTGTCGTGGCAGCGACGTTCCGGACTGAGGTGCGTAGTCCCGCTCGGCCACAGCGGCCGGCCATAAGGAGTGTATCACTCTCTTATCTGGAGGGTACTTCACGAGCAGTTGCTGCACCCATATCATCTACAGCGCGTTCATGCCCTAAGACCACAGAATCATCATGGCAGACTATGGTTCTTTCAGTAGCTGTAGCAGAAGTGTGTCACAGATCCACCGTTTCCATCCAAGATTTTGTTTACTGATGAGGCAGGGTTCATAAGCGATGGTGTTGTGAATTTCCATACCCATCGTGTATGGGCAGATGTCAGTCCCCAAGCAGTTCAGGAAAGAGGGCATCAACACCGATTCTCAGTCAACGTATGGGCAGGCGTACGTGACCGTAGAGTAATAGGGCCAGACGTGCTAACACAAAAGTTAGGTGGGGCGCATTTTTCTGGACTTTCTCAGTAATATATTGCCTACCTTGCTGGATGCTGGGAGGCTGTGCTATTGCAGCAACGAATAAAAATGTGGTTCGAGCATGATGACGTACTAGCACACTTAAAAACTTTAAAAAGGGAAATGGATACATTAAAATTAAATGTAGTGGGAATTAGTGAAGTTCGGTGGCAGGAAACAAGGGACTTCTGGTCAGGTGAATGCAGCGTTATAAATATAAAAGCAAAGAGGGGTAAAAAACGAGTAGTTTTAATAAGGAATAAGAGAATAGGAATGCGGGTAAACTACTATGAACAGCATAGTGAGTGCAAAAAGGCATCCGTTAAATTTCAGCTACAGATTAATCAGTCAATTCTAAAGCCCTTAAATTCAACTAAATACCTAGGATTTACAATTATGAACAATTTAATTTGGAAAGAGCACGTAGAAAATGTTGTGCGGAAGAAAAACCAAATACTGCGTTTTATTGGCAGAACGTCTCGAAAATGTAGCAGATTTGCGACAGAGAATGACTACATTACGCTTGTCTGTCCTATTTTTGGGGTACTGCTGCGAGATCTGGGATCCTTACCACAGAGGATTAACGGAATGCATTGAGAAAGTACAAAGAAGAGCAACAAGTTTTGTACCATTGCGAAATAGGGGAGAGTGTGTCACTGACGTTAAAAAGGATTTGGGGTGGATGCCAGTAAAACAAACGCGTTCTTAGTTGCGGTGGAATCTTCTCACTAAATTTCAAACACCAGCTTTCTCCACCGAATACGAAATTATTTTTCTGACACCGACCTACATAGGGAGAAACGATCATCATAATAAAATAAGGGAAATCAGAGCTCGCATGAAAAATATAGGTTTTCGTTTTATCCCCGCGCTGTTCGAGATTGAAATAATAGAGAATTATGGTGACGGTGGTTCGATGAACCCTCCGCAGGGCACTAAGTGCGATTTGCAAAGCATCTAAGTAGATATAGATGTGAGCCCATTATCATCGCCAAGACAGACACAAAACCACGCACACCTCAGCAATGAAAGTTTATATGTCAACTAGCTCCGCAGATGAAGAGATTGAAGAAGTGTACGATGAGACAAAAGAAATTATTCAAATAGTTACGGATGACGAAAATTTAATAGTCATGGGGGACTGGGATTCGATAGTGGGAAAAGAAAGATAAGGAAAAATTGTAATTGAATATGGACTGGGGAGGAAGGAATGAAAGAAGTATGCGCCTGCTGTAATTCCGTACAGAGCATAATTTAATAATCGCTAACACTTGGTTTAGATATCATGAAAGAAAACTGTATATGTGGAAGAGACCTGGAGACAGCAGAAGGTTTCATTTTGATTATACAATGGTAAAACAGAGATTACGCAATCAGATTTTAAATTGTAAGACATTTTCAGGGGCAGATGTTAACTCTGACTGTCGATTAAAACTGAAGGAATTGTAAAAAGGGAGACTATTAAGGAGACGAGATCTGGATAATTTCAAAGAAACAGAGATTGTTGAGAGTTTCAGACTGAGCTTTAGACAACAGTTGAATAGAATAGGGGAAAGGAGTACACCAGATGACGAATGGGTAGCTTTGAGAGACGGATAAAGACAAGGCCTGGTAGAAATCCTTGGATAAGACAGGAGATATTGAATTTAGTTGGTGAAGGGATAAAATATAAAAATTCAGTAAATAAATCAGGCGAATGGGAATGCAAAAATATAAAAAATGAGATCGACAGGAAGCGCGAAATCGCTAAGCGGGAACGGTAGAGTACTAATTTCAGGACTTAGAAGCACATTTCACATAGGTAAAGATAAATACTGCCTACAAGAAAATTAAAGAGGACTCTGAAGAAATGAGAAGCAGGTGTATGATTATCAAAGGCTCAGATGGAAATCCAATCTTAAGCAAAGAAGAGAAAGCTGAAAGGTGGAAGTACAGTGGATCTATACAAGGGAGATAAACTTGAAGGCAGTATTACAGAAATTGAAGACTGGTTGGGAGATATGATACTGAGAGAAGAATTTGAACGAGCACTGAAAGACGTAAGTCGAAACAAGGCCCCAGGCATAGGCGTGTCATAACTACTGACAGCCTTGAGAGAGCCAGCCATGACAAACTCTTCCATCTGGTATGCAACATATATAAGTACAGGCGAAACACTCTCAGACTTCAAGAAGATGTAACAATTCCAATTTCAAAGAAAGCAGGTGCTGACAGGTGTGAATACTACCGACTTGTCACCTTAATAAGACAGGGTTGCAAAATACTAACACGAATTATTTACGGAATAATGGAAAAACTTTTACAAGATCGGTTTGGATTTCGGAACAATATAGGAACATACGAGTCAGTACTGACCTACGACTTATAAGATACGTTAAGAAAAGGCAAACCTACGTTTATAGTATTGGTACACTTACAAGGAGATATCTCCAGCGGTGCGATCGACTTTTTGAAAGTATCTATTCTGTGATGTAGGATAAGATTCTAGGTCTCACAGACTGCAGCCATTCACCCTTGTGGACTCTCGTTTGCGAGTAATTGGCGAAAAAAAATCGGAATTTTGTGTGACACTCGGTAGTGTTAAAAAAGCTGCTTTATTTAGTGTGGTTGGAGGATGTAATGGATAGGACAACAGCTGTACATTCGGAAGGTTTTGTCATGTGCAGTAACATTTTTTATTTTTAAATCTTTATCGAAATGACTTCGATCATTACTTTTATTTAATTAATTGGTTTCTATTTCTTTGTCACATCATTTTAATCACAATATGAACTTTCTCTCTTGTTTCATTTCTTCTTTATATCATTCTCCCTCCATTCAGAAACATGTGAATATGAATTTAAGTAATTAATTAAAAGTTCCACTCTATCAATTAAAAAACAAAAGACGAAATAATCTATTTATATATGTGCAGTGGTGTGGAACTCTATTAATGCTATTGAGTGTCCCACAGAATTCTGAATTTCGTTTTCGTTATTTACTCGAAAACGAGGGCCCATCAGTGTGAATGGCTGCAGTGTGTGATACTGGGATCTAAATATAGAAAGCTTACGACATTGTTGACTGGAATACTCTTTTTGAAATTCTGAAGGTAACAAGGGCAAACTAGAGAGAGTGAAAGACTATTTACAACTTGTACAGAAACCAGGTGGTATTTATAAGAGTCGAGAGGTATGAAAAGGAAGCAGTGATTGAGAAGCGAAGATAAGGGCGTGAGATAGTTTTGTGGTCTATCCCCTATCTTATTCAAGTTGTACACTGAGCAAGCAGTAAAACAAACCAAAGAAAAATTTGGAGAAGGAATTAAAGGTCAGGGAGGAGAAATAAAAGCTTTGAGGTTTACCGATGCCACTGTATATCCGTCAGAGACACCAAAGGACTTGAAAGATCAGTTGAAGGGAATGGACAGTGTATTGAAAGGAGGATGTAACATGAATATCAACAAAAGCAAAACAAGGATAACGGAATGCAGCCGAATTAAATCAGATGACGCAGAAGGAATTAGATTAGGAAACGAGACACTTAAAGCAGATGATGAGTCTTGCTATTTGGGTATCAAAATAACTGATGATGGTCGAAGCAGGGAGGATATAAAATGTAAACTGGTAACGTCAATAAAAGCGTTTCTGAAGAAAAGAAATGTGCTAACGCCGAATATAGATTTAAGTTTTATGAAATCTTTTCTGAAAATATTTGTATGGAGTATAGCCACGTATGGAAGTGAAACATGGACATTAGACAGTTTAGACAAGATGAGAATAGAAGCTTTCGAAATGTGGTGCGACAGAAAAATACTGAAGATTAAATGGGTATTCAGGTAACTAAAAAGGAGGTACTGAATAGAGGGAAAAGAAATTTGAGGCACAACCGGACTAGAAGAAGAGTTCGGCTGGTTGGACACATTCTGAGATATCAAGGGATCACGAATTTACTATTGGAGGGAAGTGTCGCGGTGAAAACGGTAGAGGGCGACGAAGAGATGACTACAGTAAGCAGATTCAGAAGGATGTAAGTTGCAGTAGTTATTCAGAGATGAAGAGGCCTGCACAGGATGAAGCAGGATGGAGAGCTGCGTCAAGCCATTCTTCCGTCTGAAGCCAGCAACAATGACAAAAGATGTCAACAAATTCCTGTTTTTTTTTTTTTTTTTAAATCTTGGTTTTACCACTGTGCGTTTTATTTCCTCTCTACTTCGGTCACCGTCATTTATTTTCCTACCCAAATAACAGAACTCATCCACTACTATTAGTGTTTAAGTTCTTAATGTAATTCCTTCAGTATACCGTTATTTAATTCTACTACATTATGTTACAAGTACCATTGTTTTATTTTCGTTGGTATTCACAACTTCTTTTCAAGACACTATGTTTCCCAATGAACTGCTCTTCCAGTCACACTGTCGTCTCTAAAGTCTTTTATTTCTTATCACTGGACTTTAATACCTTCTCCAAAATTTCTCCTTGGTGTCTTTCGGCGCCTGCTCAGTGTATAGAATGAATAACAAAAACAGGTCATGGTGGCAGGAATTCGGATAGAGGTGATCGCTCATGCCAGTGGCAACAAAAGACGACGGATGTGGCTAGTCGCTGATGGTGATCAGAAATTGTGGTCAGCTGCGTGGGGATAACTGTAATGTGGTGAGCGGCTCGAAGGATTGGCTAGCGAAACTGCCGGTCATAGCTGATAATCTAATTCCAAAATTTCTCGTTGGTGTCTTGCCGCCTGCTCAGTGTACAGACTTGAGTAGCAGCAACAAGACATTGTGGTAGGAAATCGAGAAGAAGTAACCGGTCAGCCCATTGACGACAAAAGAGGATTCTTGCAGCTAGCCGCTAGTGGTGGCCAGAAAACACGGTCTGCTGTTCGAAGGGAACTACACTGAAGCGCCAGAGAAACTGGTATAGGGACGCGTGTGAAATACAGAGATATGTAAACAGGCAGAAAACGGAGCCGCCGTCGCCAACGGTTTATAGGGCAGTAAGTGTCTGGCGTAGTAGTTACATCGGTTTCTGCTGCTACAATGCCATCTTATCAAGATTTAAGTAAGTTTGGTGTTATGTCGGTGCACGAGCGATGGTACACAGTGCCTCCGAGGCAGAGATGAAGAGAGGATTTTCCCGTACAACGATTTCACGAGTGTATCTTGAATGTCAGCAATCCGGTAAAACATCAAATCTCCGACATCGCTGCGCCCGGAAAAAGGTCCCGCAAGAATGGGAACAGCGACGACCGAAGAGAATCGCTCAACGTGGTGGAAGTGCAACCGTGCCGCAAATTTCTGCATATTTCAATGGTGGGACGTCAACAAGTGCCAGCGTGCGAACCATTCAACGAAACATCATTGTGGTGGGCTTTCGGAGCCAAAGGCTCACTCGTGTACCCTACATGACTGCACGACACAAAGCTTTACGTCTCACCTGAGCCCATTAGACCGACATTGGACTGTTGATGACTGGAAATATGTTGCCTGGTCGGGCGAATCTCTTTTCAAATGGTATTGAACGGATGGGCGTGTACGGTTATGGAGAGAATCTAATGAATCCATGGATCCTGCATGACAGCAGGGGACTTGAAGCTGGTGGAGGTTCTGTAATGGTGTGGGACGTGTGCAGCTGGAGTGATATGGGACCCCTGATACGTCTAGATATGATTCTGACAGGTGCCGCGTACGTAAGCATCCTGTCTGATCACCTGCATCCGTTGTTGTCCATTATGCATTCCGACGGACTTGGGCAATTGCAGCAGGACAGTGCGACACCCCACATGTCCAGAATTTATAGCTCCAGGAACGCTCTTCTGAGTTTAAACACTTCCGCTGGTCACCAAACTCCCCAGACATGAACATCATTAAGCATATATGGGATGCCTGGCAACGTGCTGTTCAGAAGAGATCTCTATCCCCTCGTACTCTTACGAATTTGTGGACAGCCCTGCAGGATTCATGGAGTCAGTTCCCTCCAGCACTAATTCAGACATTAGTCGAGTCCATGCCATGTCGTGTTGAGGCACTCCTGCGTGCATGCGGGGGCGTTGTACGATGTTAGGTAGGTGAACCAATTTCTTTGGCTCTTCAGTGTAAAACACTTAAATCCTACAACTAATACCAGATCTCAAACTAACTTGGAATCCTGATCCACTAACAGCCCTGAGAAAACACAGTTAACTAAAGCTTCTGTCTGTCAACCCATCCTCAGCAAGTTATATTACCTAGCCTTCAGCACCAACCGGTTCAAAATCTTTGAATGCCTCGTACACTCTTCATTCTTTCTGCACCCTTGTACTTCTCACGAGAAATACATTGCAGCATCTCGAAAAGTTTCCACTATTTGTCAAACACCAGGAGCATTAATTTTCTAGTGTTAATGGTAGATGAGCTCCGAGGCTGTACAGCGAATTACTTGAAGGAATACTTAAGAGATTTTGCCTGGTCTGTATAGCTTTTAGCGTTAATTATATAGTCGTTTATTTATATTAAGAGTGACGAAAAATAAAAACACTGTCAGAAACTTGCAGGCCCCTGAAGAACTCCTCAGAGCTCAAGTTGAATCTTGCTTCTTGAATAAAATCGCTATTTTTGACAGCAGAAAGAGTTTTGTTATATACATGTAGATAATAACATTCTTTCTTTCGTTTCTTACTTTTTTCTCAGAAGAATATGAGGAAGCGGATAGTTTGAGGAATAATTCAAGAAATTACTATTCGTTATCGCCGTTATGACAGACAGCAAAAATATTTTAATTTCGACTAGTGTGTTCATACTTAGAGATTTTAATATGCTGTGTCAGCACACAGACAATAGAGAACGACAAACGTAATGGGCTCGAATAATCCTGCAGGTCAACTACTCGGTAACACGTACGTAAGCACCGTGTCTGATCACCTACATCCAGTGATGTCCATTGTGCATTCCGACGGACTTGGGCAATTCCAGCAGGACAGTGCGACTCCCCACGTGTCCAGAATTGCTAGAGAGTGGCTCCAGGAACACTCAACACTGCCGCTGGCCACCAAACTCCTCAGACATGAACATTATTAAGCATATCTGGGATGCCTGGCAACGTGCTGTTCAAAAGAGATCGCTATCCCCTCGTACTCTTACGAATTTGTGGACAGCCCTGCAGGATTCATGGAGTCAGTTCCTGTGGTGTGCGTACTGTAAGATCTTCGGTACACACACCATCAGATTATTTGACTTGTCGCTCTAACGAAGTAGGCGAGTGTCAGCAATATGTCTCGTGGTCTTATCGTGGCGTGTTTATCTTCTGCCGTTAGGTAGGACGATAGAAATGCCACTTGCACGCTTAGAGTAGCAGATTGAAGGTGACCAACTTTAAACAGAACTTGATTAATTTTCACACACATTTATTAAAATAATAACAAGCATAAACCTTACTTAACTTGATTCTGGATGCTATTTACAATTGACAATCTGAAGTTCCTTTGGTCTTGGTACCTTAATCTTATTCTCACATATCTCTGATACTTGACAAAGTGTCTATACATTTATGTTCATGGCTATGTACAGGAATATGGTAATCTTACTAGGCGCAGACTGAAACTTGACTATAGACTGGTACAGACAACTGTAGACTGGTACAG